>NW_020945568.1:0-11075 GCF_900497805.2 Vombatus ursinus
TTCATTTACATATATCTGAACACATACATATATGTAGATGGATTATATATGTAAATATATGTGTATGTGCCCACACATATATAAACAGGTAGATTATGGATTATACTTGGTGTATCCTTGCCAGAACTCAAAGAAAAAAGAGGACTTTGTAGTGATTCCCAGAGGTACTCTTTTGGATTAAATGCAAAGTGCTGAATTCAGAATCTCTAAAGACCTGTGCTTGAATCCCATTTCTGACATTTAGTACCTGTGTGATCCTCTGAAGGTCACTTGGCTTTTCTGACCCTCAGTCTGTTCAATCATTTTTTCAGTTGTGTCTGATTCTTTGTGACCCCATTGTGTGTGTGTGTGTGTGTGTGTGTGTGTGTGTGTGTGTGTTGGCAAAGATACTCGTTGTATAGATGAGTAAACTGAGGCAAATAGGATTGAGTGACTTGCCCAGGGTCACACAGCTAGTAAGTGTCTGAGGCCAGATTTGAATTTAAGAAGAAGATAAGTCTTCCAGGTCCAGCACTCCATCCACTTCACCACTAGCTGCCCAGACTATCAGTCTACTTAACTGTAAAATGGAGATAATAAAAACTATAAGTACTACTGGGAAGGATCACCTTCAGGCTCAAATGAAATAATGTATGTAAAGTACTTAGTAAACCTTGAAGTACTATATAAATGTCAGTGATTATGAATAAATTAATTAGAGATGTGCTCTTTTAAGTCCTCAAAAAGTTTATTTTCAGTTCTGTACCTTTTATTTTTCTCTTCCTTTCATAATATCAAATCCTAAACTATTCAACTCCACACTTGCTGCTTCACGTATTTTGCTGTGATGTCCTGGAATGAACTCTTACTAGTGATATCACATCTACAGCAGAAAATTATGAACACATCCAGTAAACCTGCAAAGGGTTCACCAAGAATATTTTTCAGTATTTTATTTCATAAATTCTTTCATGTCTTGAGATTTAAGATGACAGTAAATGCGTCAGTATTGAGTAATTGAAATTTTTGTTCTTCATTAGTATCATTGTCTCATTGCTTTTCATTAGTCTTCATTAGTCTCATCCTCTCCTCCAGGAATGGGTAATTATCCTAATGACTTGAGGTTCTTTGTTTATTTTTATCTGTTCACCAGGGTTTGTTGGTTACCAAAATGTGTTGGGGATTTTTGTTAGGCTGGTTGGCATTTAATAGTGTCATGAAATATAGATAAGAATCTTATGCTTTTGTGAAACTAATAAGAGGAAAAATGTTTTAACTTTGTTTTTTAAAAAATTTTCCATTTGACTTTTTTTCAACTCATTTTAAGCCATTGTCTTAATGCATTATTTTGATGATTCAAGTGATGTTGCAGTGACTTGGAATTATTTTGCTAATTGACTTTAAAAACATGTAACATTGAGAAAAAGGTTGCAAATATGTTCATAATGATTTCAATATATTTAATTTGAGGAAAGCTAACTTAAATATTCCACATACTTAAGTAAGATTTAGAAATATCAAGATAAAAAGACACAGTCTGGTTTCATTTTTCTATGTGGGACTAAGCTCCTTGGTGGTATGAACTTTTTTTTAAAATTTGTGTTTTTAGCACAGTGCCTGGCACATAGAAGGTGCTTAATAAATTTCTTGCTGATTGGCTAAATCATAATCCTTAGATGTGCTTCTGACAGTTGTTCTTTTCAGCCCCTGCGTTTTAAGAAACAGCTAACTTATTTTATCAGTTTCTTTCTCAGCTGTACTGTTAGGCACAGTTTTATCTAATACATTTGTATTGCTCTGTGTGTGTGTGTGTGTGTATGTGTATTTTCCACTATATTCTTTGCAGATAGTCGAGAGGATTAAAATGATACCTTTCTGGCTCAGGTGTGGCAAACTTTTTTATTCTCTGTCATTTAAAAAAGAAAGAGAAGGAGAAGAAAGAGAGAGGGAAGAAGGAAGGAAGGAAGGACCTTTGTTGAATGAATTCTGGATTCCAAAAGAACTTTTAAACTTACGTTATCACCACAGATGGTCTGTTTGTTGATTCTTTTGTCAGTGTTAAATTTCTCTCTCTTCGATCTCATTTCCTCCTTTACACCTGTCTGATTCTAGTAAGTTGTGATGAAAAGGCTGTTGTGTTCAAGTTACTGTGTTTATTAATGGGGAGTAGTTAGATTAAAAAAATCGTTTTGAAAATGCTCGTTTTGTTTTCCATATTTTCGTCCGAGTGTTAGGGGTACAAAAATCCATGTGTCCTATAGGGAACAAGCATTTTATCTCTATGCTGAATCCTTTAGTCTACACATTCAAGTACTTGCCTCTCAAAAGGGTAGTTTGAAATTCAGCCCTTGTACTGAAGCAAACGGTCCATGTTGATCATGCTTGTGGCCCTCTGTGATTTCACCTATTTCCAGGACACGGCCTTCCACTAGCTCAGCCTCAAACTTGTCTTGTGGCTCTCATCTTCAGAACTCCCTTTCTTAGAAGGGCAGCAGATTGAAAACGACCAAACTGGCGTTCCTTCATGCTTCCCAGCTCTCGCAGCAGAGCAGATCCTCTCAGGGCTGATCTAGATAGTTCACTCTGTCGCTTGGCTTGTTCGTGAACGGCATTGGAAAGACAAAGAGCCCTTTTGTGTGCTTTATACCCCATCTCCTGGCAAAAACAACATGAGTTTGCCTATCTCCGGTTGTCACTGCTGCTGACATTCAAGCAGTGCTATGCCAAAGGGCAAATGAAAAAAAAAAAAAGGGTTATGCATGGAGAAAGAACCTTTGGCTGTTCCTGACTTTTTGTTTTGGTAATCCCAAAGATACACAGCAGAAGATAGAGGATGTCGTCCTGTCCTCGACCCTTCATTCTTCTCGTTATCAGTGATTTCAACAGAATTACAGAATCTCAGAGGTGGAAGCAAGCTCATTGGCCATCAAGCCTGAACTTGACCATCTCCTATAACGTACCTTGACAAGAGGTCATTCTTTATCTGCAGATCTCCAAAGGGGGGAAAACCACTACTATCTGAGGCTGCCCATTCCCCTTGTGAAAAGTTTTAAATTTTTAGAAGCTTTCCCTTTATGCTAACTAAATTTTCTTCTTCCTTTAAACAAATTTTTAAAAATATTCTACCCATTGCCGCTGTTTCTGCCTGCTGGGTACTAAAGCACGCAAGTCTACATGACGGCCTTTCAGATACTTGAAGACAAATATCATGTCCCTCCTATCTATCTCTTTTCCAGTCTTTGTATCTCCAGTTTTTTTTTTAACCAATAGTGATCAAGCACATCTTTCTTAAAATATGGTGCCCATAACCGAATACAGTAGTGTAGCTGTGGCTTTTTACCTGTTCTTTTAGAGTTTAAACTATCATAGCAACTGTGAAAAAAGAAAAAAAGACTTGTAAAGTTTGACCAGTAATGAACTGGTTAGAGTAGAGCCAGGAGAAAAAGGGGAAGAGCAGAATCATAAATCCCTGTGACCAAGGACTGCATGTATATTTAGAGTAGAACAGTCTATTTAGAGCACCAAATCTTTAAAATTTAGAATTGAATATTTCTTGGTTCCATAAAGTGTGAAGTTTTAATACCCTTTTATGTTTAAACTAGACATAATTACTTATCAGTCATAACACATACACACATGTGTACACACATATATACACACATACAAATGTATGTGTGTACATATTTTAGGAATAAGGAGTGGTATTACTTGATATGTATGCGATGGGAACTATCCACTGCATACCTTGGAGTTAAGATAGAAACTTCAAGCCTTGTAATTGTAATGTATACAAATTAAAACGTCTTATACTTGATTAACTCATTTCTTATTTTTATGGGGCTGATGAAACTGAGATAGCACAGAGATACAGGACCAATAATAATATTTCCCATTTATATAGCCCTTTGTTAGTTACAAAATATTTTCATATTAGCTAAAATGAACCTCCCACCACCCCATGAGGTAAGTGGTGCAGGTATTATTATCCCCTTTTACAGAAGAGAAAGTTGAGGTTTTTCTGAAGACCACACAGTTTGTACCTGATTCCACAGTTCAGAATCCTTCTATTCTGACTCAAAGCCCATTGTTCAGTTTCCAGTGTCTTACCGTCAGTGTCAGTCTTGTGCTGATTACTACACTTAAGTCTAACGGTGGTCCTTCGGCTTAATACTTTCAATGGTATTCAACCAGTAGATTTTACTGAATGACTCTCTTGTAGGTGGTGATTCTTGATTCTTTTCTAGATGACTGAATGGGATGTAAAGATATATAACACTTGATCCCTTCTTTTAGGGAACTTCTGCTTTATAAGGGAATTAGATTCTAGACACATGCAAGGGTAACAATTAAAGCAAAGCAGTAAATAAGATATAGTATTGTACAATAGGAAAAATCAGTGGCTTTTGAGTCCCAGGGCTTGGGTTTAAATCCTGTTTCAGATGGTAATTGTCTTTATGACTTTGGACAAGTCATTTAGGTTCCATGGATCTCAGTTTCCTTGAGTGTGAAATGAAGAGGTTGAACTGAATGCCTTTTGAATTCCTTTCTGTTTTTGATCTGTGAGCCTATAGTAAGTGCCAAATGAGTGAGCTTCCAGAGGAGAGGCGTAATACTTCTGGCTGGTGGTAGTCAAGAAAGGCTGAGAAAGAAGGGAAAGAAATGTCCCACCTACTCAGAAAAGCCTCTTTTCATTTCTAGGAGCTTCATGTAAACAGATAACTTACATAACTTAGAACTTATGTTTTTCTTACCCTCTTTATCACTGAAACACTCTACTTAGGATCCCTGCCATGAACTTCCTCATAGATATGTAAGGAAGTATATAAAAATATAGGTACATAATATATACTCATGCATACACACACACACACGTAATATGCCTCATTTATATATAAAAGGAAAATATTACAATTGTTTAACGCAGAGATTCCCCAACTTTTCTTGGTTCCCTTGTATCGTATTCTACACTGATTTTAACACAGTACTTGCTTTTTATCACAGCCATCACCAAAAATCCAGCTTCACAAAAATAGAATGTTGCAAACAAGAAAGTTTGAAAAGATACCGGCATAGACAAAAGTAAGAGTGAATGTGCCTCCAACACTTGGGAATATCATCAAGAGGAAGGTAGTGCTGTATGATGTTCCAGCTGTGACTCACCTTGTGCTGCGAATTTGCCTGGTGTCTGACAAATGTCGAGGATAGCTGTGTTTCCCTCGAAAATTTAAAATACTATGTGGGACACTCCAGGTGCTGCAGGGAACAGTTTAGGGACAAGTTCAGAATAATTTTCCAAATATTTAGGTTGCAAGTTTCTTTCTTCTTAAAAAAAAAAATACTTGGAACTGTGGATTTTGTGAGGGCCAGAAGGTGGTTTTTACTTTTTTACCTTTCAGTGATGAGTAGTGTCTTTTTGCTGTATTCTTTGGCATGTTAAGGGAATGAAATATAAAGAACTTATTTAAAATGATAGGAAGGCAAGCATGAATGTGTGAACACTGTTGTGAAGTTAACATTAGCATCATCACACACTGTTTTATACAAATCAGTGTGTTAGTAACTTAGATCAGAGCCTGTATATTGCTGCTATATAATTATAATTTTGTCAAAGAAAAAGCATAGTATAAGGTGAATCTGATTTAGACCCCATTTAAGGGATTTAATTATAGATGCAGCCAAATCAGGAACCACCGTTGGGAGAATCGTGAAGGAGATGAAATAGGTCTTTTGCCTACTTTTTCCTCAAGATTTCTGTGTGACGTACAGGCTTCAACCGGGTAAATGGAGGAAAGCAACATAAGACAAATGGAGGGACAAAAGCATTCACACGAAAGTGTTAGCGACATTTATTATCTCTCCCAGGGTATTTTTATTTTTAATAAAAGAATGGATAGCTCCTGAGACAAAGGAATGAGTCACTAAATACAGAAATTTATGCATCAGAAACAGATCAATAGTCTTTGCACTGTTCCTCAAATCTCCCTGTATAGGTATAAAGCCAGACTTGACCAAAAGAATTTTCTTACCTACTTTTTTAGGAAGTTCATGGCAGGGATCTCAAGGAGAGAATTACAATGATAATCACTGTAGTAAAAATAGTAAAATGATTCTTTAAGTAATTCCTTAATCTATGAAGAAACTGTTTAAAATTTCATAGAATTCTATGTATTTTTGATGCCCAGAATATTCTCTTGCAAATCTATATGCTATGTTTTTTTTTAATAAGTGAAGATATTAATTAAATATTTATGGTGGGCTAGAATATTCAGCATGGGGTGCTGATAGAAGGAACTCTGCCCTCAAGGACTTTATTTGGAGAAGTAAAGCATATTCATATGAAAAAATTAACAGTACAAGGCAGAAAACAACCAAATGGTCCACTACAAAATGAAAGGTGATGAAGTGAACTGGAAAGAGCCCTGTATGTGGAGTCAGAGGGCCTGGGTTAGAAGTTTTACTTCTCTGTTCACAACCTCTCTGGGTCTTTCTTTTTAACTCTAAAGTGAAGGAGTTGGATTAGGCAGTTAGAGGCAGTATGTTGATGCAGCAGATAGAGCACGGTATTTGGAGTCAGACCTGAGTTCAAATCCAACCTCAGATACTTATTAGCTGTGTGAGCTTAGGTAAGTCACTTGACTTCTATCTGCCTCAGTTTTCTCATCCCTGAAATAAGAATAATAGTAGCACCTACCAGGATACTTGTGAAGATCAAATAAGAAGATATTTGTAAAGTGCTTATCACACTTAGTACTGTGACTGGCACATAGTAGGCATTTAATAAGTGCTTTTTTTAAAAAAGACTAAATGATTTCCCGTGTCCCTTTCTTCTCTCAGTCCTTGGATCCTGAAAAGTACTATGGGTGTTCAGAAAAGGAAGAGGTCACTTTCACTTGGTGTGGTCAGGGAAGTTTTTTTATGGAGGCTGTGTGGTACAGTAGATAGAGAGCCAGACCTGGAATCAGGAAGACCTGAATTAAAATCCAGCCTCAGAAATTGAGGGGATGCCCATCAGTTGGGGAATGGCTAATGAATGTAATGGAATACTATTGTGCTATCAAATGATGAGCAGGCAGACTTCAGAAAAATCTGGAAAGACTTATATGAACTGATGCTGAGTGAAGTGAGCAGAACCAGGAGAATGTTGTACACAGTAACAGCAACATTGTGTGAGGACTAACTTTGATAGACTTATCTCTTCTTGGTAATACAAGGATCTAAGACAACTCCAAAAGATGCATGATGGAAAATGCTGTCCACATCCAGAAAAAGAACTGTAGAGTCTAAATGCAGATCCAAGCATATTATTTGGTCTCTCTCTTTCTTGGTTTTTTCTTTCTCGTGGTTTCTTCCATTGGTTCTAATTCTTCTTTACAACATGACTAATGTGAAAACAGGTTTAATATAAATGTATATGTAGATTCTATATCAAATTACATGCTGTCTTGGGGTGGTGGAGGCGAAAGATGGGGAGAAAAATTGGAATTTAAAATCTTACGTAAGTGAATATTGAAAACTAAAAATAAATAAATAAACAAAAAAACAAATAAATAAACAAAAAATAAACAAAAACAAATCCAGCCTCAGATACTCACTAGCTGTGTGACCCTAGGCAAGTCCCTTAACCCTATTTGCCTCAGTTTCCTTGTCTGTAAAATAAGCTGGAGAAGGAAATGGCAAACCACTCTAGTATCTTTGCCAAGAAAACCCCAAATAGGGTCACAAAGAGTTGGACATGCCTAAACAGCAACAAAGTAGAGAGGAGGGAAAGGGGCAGTGTATATGGGAGAAGCATGAGCAAAGGTAAAGAAGTTGGGGAGCCCAAGATCTGTTGCATGGTTTGGAGAGGAATGTTTTAATAGGGGATTAAGTGGGTAATAGGACTGGAATGGTGACTTAGAGAAGACTGTGGGGATTCTAACTTTATTCTGTGAACAGCAGGGAGGAATTGAAGGGTTTGAAGAGAGGACTGCTATGGATCCAGAAGGTATGTTTAATAATAATAATAATAATTATTAGAATTTACATAGTGCTTTCATTTTTACAAATTGCTTGATGTATATATTAAACTCATTTGATCCTCAGACTAAATAAACCACTCTCTTCCTCAGAATTCTCCCTGTACTTTTTTAACTTGAGGGAAAGGCAGTTGATATAGTGGAAAAAGTGCTAGACTTGGAGCCAGGAAGTTGTTGTTGTTGTTGCTGTTTGGTCACTGAAGGCCTGAGTTCAAATGCTTCCTCAGGCTCTCACTGGCTGTGTGATCCCAGGCAAGGCAATTGCTTCCTTCAGTCAGCTTCCTCATCTGTAACAATATGGGGATAACAGTATGGGATAACAATATCACTTATCTCACAAGGTTGTTGTGTGAATCAAATGAAACAACATTTATAAACACTTTGCAAAATTTAAAGTACCAGGTAAATGTTCATCATAATTGCTCTTCCCTCTGTGCCTATCTTTACTTGTCCTGTTTTACAACCCTGGGATGCTCTCTTCACCCTCTTAGGTTCTTGAATTGCTACTCATTCTTTAAAGTCCAACTCAAATGCTTCCATGAAGCCATCCTTGTTACCTCCCACCAATAATGACCATTTTACCCTTGGAATTCATATAACACATTCTTTTATGACTCCAGTGCATTTCTCATGTAGTATGATAGTGCTTTCATCACAGTAATTCCATAATAGAGGTTGTCAAAATGCTATCATCTCCACTGACCCTGAAGTCAGGAGGACCTGAGTTCAAATGCAGCCTCACACCAAACATTTGTCACTTACTAGCTGTGTGACCCTGGGCAAGTCACTTACCCCCAATTGACTTTAAAAAAAAAAAAAAAAGAAGAATATAACTAAAATGCTATCATCTCCATGTTACAAATGAAGGTAAATCACTTGCATACAGTAACTAGGAAGTGTCAAAGCCAGTACTCAAACCCAGGTCTTTCTGACTCCCAAGTCCAATCCCCTTTGTACTGTAACACATTGCCTGATAAGTTTATAGTCTATCCTCCTGATAGACTATAAACTCCTTGAGGGAAGGGATCCCATCCAATCTAAATTTTGTATCTCCCCAAGGGCCTAACACAGAGCTCTCCACACAGTAGACATTTAATAAATTTTTGTCTAACGGAAGAAGATGAATCTGTTTTACAAGGGGTTAGGGTAGTAGATATGAAAATAGCAGGGAAGAATGGGAATTAGAATTTAGGAGTTCTAACTTTTGGTTTTATTCAGAGATTATGAGGTCATGTGGCATAATTCCCAAGCTAGTTATAGAAAGGTTACTGCATTATTCGTATGGAAGTGAGGCAATCAGATTTAGTCAGCCACAGTTTGCAAATTCATTGGCCTGTCAGTTTCTGTCACATAACCTGAGGGCAATGTTTGGCCCTGGTGTGCTGAGTGGGTGAGTTAACATTTTTACAGTGTAATCATAAACCCAAGATGCTTGAGTTGTAAAATCAGTATAATAAAATTCACCACTAGCTTCCTACTAGGGGCTTATGTGAAGGTTGGAGATAAGTTTGTAAATTATTTTGATTTTTTTCTGTTTTTTTTTTACCATAGATTAAAAAGAAGTTGTTGACTCTCATGAGGACTATTCATTCATTAGCAAAGAGAATATACTGTTAGTGAGGTATTGGATAAATGTCATCATGATTCCCACATGTTAGATTACCTAAAAAAATGAAAGCCCTTCAGTGGGATGTTTGTACATGTGAGAAATACTATGCAGGCACCATAGTGTCACTTAAATTTTACAAATAGCACAATCCAGGGTGCCCATACAGAAAGCCATACTTGTTCCCAGAACTGCAGGTGGGAAAGCAGGAAAATGGACATTGACATGATGCCATTTAAATTGTACATGTTTACATTTAGGATAATTTCTGTAACATTGCATGTCTTGCTGTTTCCAAAGTCAGGATAAAAATTGAACCCCCAGAGACCTTACTGTGATGATTGCATTTCATTCCCAGGACTGACACAAAGCAACTTTTTCTGATGATAATTCATAATAACAATAAAAATGATAACTAATATTTATATAGAAGTACAAAATTTCAAAAATACATTACATTTATCTCAGCTGATCTTAAAATGTTCCTGTGAGGTAGTTGTTGTTATTATCATCTCCTTTTTGCAAATAAGGAAACTAGGTCTTAATACTTGCTCAGGGTCACACAGTTACTAATCAATTACTTAATCAAGGAGCATTTAAAAAGGGCTGCAAAAATATGGTTCCTGCTCACAAGGAGCTCCCAGTCTAATGAAGGGGACAGCTTTGTCCAATAAGTTATACGGGGTAAAGTGAATGTAATCCCAGAGGGGAACTATCAGTAGTGGGGAAGACAAAGAAAAATCTCTTGTAGAAAGTGAGATTTGGGGTGGGTTTTCCAAGGAAACCAGGAGGAGGAGGAGGGAAAACATTAAATAGGCATGGGAGCCAGTGAAAAGGCATGAAAAGGAGTTGGGGTAAACACAGAAAGCAGAGCAGTGTTTTGGGATCACGTATGTGGATAAATTATAAGTTCAGTTAGCTCTTCCACATCACACTTTCCCCGAGAAATGAAATGGGAGTTTTTTAGGAGTTTGAGGAAGCTACAGACATGCCAAGGCCAGCAGATGACAAAAAAAGTTTAGAAACTCAGGAATGCATAAAGTATATGTATAGTATTTTGTAATATCAACCTGAATTTTACAATAAGGTACTGTAAACACCCCATAAAAGAAAAAGAAAACATTCAGACTTCTCTGGTAGGGAGGGGGTGCTAAATATTTTACTTGAATTTTCCAGATCTCAGGGGCTCCACACCCCTACCTTCCCCCACCCCCCACCATGTGGAAGGTAGATGGGAAAGGTAGGAGGAGGTCAGGTTGTGAAAGGCTTTCAAAGCCAAATAGAAGATTTTTTGTTTAATCTTGGAGGTAATAGGGAACCAATGGAGTTAATGGATATTTTTGAGGAGAGGGAGATGATATTATGGTCAGACCTGCACTTTAGGAAGATCACTTTGGCAGCTGAGTGGAGAATGCATAGGTGTGGGGAAAAGATATGCAGGGAGACCAGTCAGAAGGCTCTTGCAACAAGATAGG
>NW_020945569.1:0-11075 GCF_900497805.2 Vombatus ursinus
TTCATTTACATATATCTGAACACATACATATATGTAGATGGATTATATATGTAAATATATGTGTATGTGCCCACACATATATAAACAGGTAGATTATGGATTATACTTGGTGTATCCTTGCCAGAACTCAAAGAAAAAAGAGGACTTTGTAGTGATTCCCAGAGGTACTCTTTTGGATTAAATGCAAAGTGCTGAATTCAGAATCTCTAAAGACCTGTGCTTGAATCCCATTTCTGACATTTAGTACCTGTGTGATCCTCTGAAGGTCACTTGGCTTTTCTGACCCTCAGTCTGTTCAATCATTTTTTCAGTTGTGTCTGATTCTTTGTGACCCCATTGTGTGTGTGTGTGTGTGTGTGTGTGTGTGTGTGTGTGTGTTGGCAAAGATACTCGTTGTATAGATGAGTAAACTGAGGCAAATAGGATTGAGTGACTTGCCCAGGGTCACACAGCTAGTAAGTGTCTGAGGCCAGATTTGAATTTAAGAAGAAGATAAGTCTTCCAGGTCCAGCACTCCATCCACTTCACCACTAGCTGCCCAGACTATCAGTCTACTTAACTGTAAAATGGAGATAATAAAAACTATAAGTACTACTGGGAAGGATCACCTTCAGGCTCAAATGAAATAATGTATGTAAAGTACTTAGTAAACCTTGAAGTACTATATAAATGTCAGTGATTATGAATAAATTAATTAGAGATGTGCTCTTTTAAGTCCTCAAAAAGTTTATTTTCAGTTCTGTACCTTTTATTTTTCTCTTCCTTTCATAATATCAAATCCTAAACTATTCAACTCCACACTTGCTGCTTCACGTATTTTGCTGTGATGTCCTGGAATGAACTCTTACTAGTGATATCACATCTACAGCAGAAAATTATGAACACATCCAGTAAACCTGCAAAGGGTTCACCAAGAATATTTTTCAGTATTTTATTTCATAAATTCTTTCATGTCTTGAGATTTAAGATGACAGTAAATGCGTCAGTATTGAGTAATTGAAATTTTTGTTCTTCATTAGTATCATTGTCTCATTGCTTTTCATTAGTCTTCATTAGTCTCATCCTCTCCTCCAGGAATGGGTAATTATCCTAATGACTTGAGGTTCTTTGTTTATTTTTATCTGTTCACCAGGGTTTGTTGGTTACCAAAATGTGTTGGGGATTTTTGTTAGGCTGGTTGGCATTTAATAGTGTCATGAAATATAGATAAGAATCTTATGCTTTTGTGAAACTAATAAGAGGAAAAATGTTTTAACTTTGTTTTTTAAAAAATTTTCCATTTGACTTTTTTTCAACTCATTTTAAGCCATTGTCTTAATGCATTATTTTGATGATTCAAGTGATGTTGCAGTGACTTGGAATTATTTTGCTAATTGACTTTAAAAACATGTAACATTGAGAAAAAGGTTGCAAATATGTTCATAATGATTTCAATATATTTAATTTGAGGAAAGCTAACTTAAATATTCCACATACTTAAGTAAGATTTAGAAATATCAAGATAAAAAGACACAGTCTGGTTTCATTTTTCTATGTGGGACTAAGCTCCTTGGTGGTATGAACTTTTTTTTAAAATTTGTGTTTTTAGCACAGTGCCTGGCACATAGAAGGTGCTTAATAAATTTCTTGCTGATTGGCTAAATCATAATCCTTAGATGTGCTTCTGACAGTTGTTCTTTTCAGCCCCTGCGTTTTAAGAAACAGCTAACTTATTTTATCAGTTTCTTTCTCAGCTGTACTGTTAGGCACAGTTTTATCTAATACATTTGTATTGCTCTGTGTGTGTGTGTGTGTGTATGTGTATTTTCCACTATATTCTTTGCAGATAGTCGAGAGGATTAAAATGATACCTTTCTGGCTCAGGTGTGGCAAACTTTTTTATTCTCTGTCATTTAAAAAAGAAAGAGAAGGAGAAGAAAGAGAGAGGGAAGAAGGAAGGAAGGAAGGACCTTTGTTGAATGAATTCTGGATTCCAAAAGAACTTTTAAACTTACGTTATCACCACAGATGGTCTGTTTGTTGATTCTTTTGTCAGTGTTAAATTTCTCTCTCTTCGATCTCATTTCCTCCTTTACACCTGTCTGATTCTAGTAAGTTGTGATGAAAAGGCTGTTGTGTTCAAGTTACTGTGTTTATTAATGGGGAGTAGTTAGATTAAAAAAATCGTTTTGAAAATGCTCGTTTTGTTTTCCATATTTTCGTCCGAGTGTTAGGGGTACAAAAATCCATGTGTCCTATAGGGAACAAGCATTTTATCTCTATGCTGAATCCTTTAGTCTACACATTCAAGTACTTGCCTCTCAAAAGGGTAGTTTGAAATTCAGCCCTTGTACTGAAGCAAACGGTCCATGTTGATCATGCTTGTGGCCCTCTGTGATTTCACCTATTTCCAGGACACGGCCTTCCACTAGCTCAGCCTCAAACTTGTCTTGTGGCTCTCATCTTCAGAACTCCCTTTCTTAGAAGGGCAGCAGATTGAAAACGACCAAACTGGCGTTCCTTCATGCTTCCCAGCTCTCGCAGCAGAGCAGATCCTCTCAGGGCTGATCTAGATAGTTCACTCTGTCGCTTGGCTTGTTCGTGAACGGCATTGGAAAGACAAAGAGCCCTTTTGTGTGCTTTATACCCCATCTCCTGGCAAAAACAACATGAGTTTGCCTATCTCCGGTTGTCACTGCTGCTGACATTCAAGCAGTGCTATGCCAAAGGGCAAATGAAAAAAAAAAAAAGGGTTATGCATGGAGAAAGAACCTTTGGCTGTTCCTGACTTTTTGTTTTGGTAATCCCAAAGATACACAGCAGAAGATAGAGGATGTCGTCCTGTCCTCGACCCTTCATTCTTCTCGTTATCAGTGATTTCAACAGAATTACAGAATCTCAGAGGTGGAAGCAAGCTCATTGGCCATCAAGCCTGAACTTGACCATCTCCTATAACGTACCTTGACAAGAGGTCATTCTTTATCTGCAGATCTCCAAAGGGGGGAAAACCACTACTATCTGAGGCTGCCCATTCCCCTTGTGAAAAGTTTTAAATTTTTAGAAGCTTTCCCTTTATGCTAACTAAATTTTCTTCTTCCTTTAAACAAATTTTTAAAAATATTCTACCCATTGCCGCTGTTTCTGCCTGCTGGGTACTAAAGCACGCAAGTCTACATGACGGCCTTTCAGATACTTGAAGACAAATATCATGTCCCTCCTATCTATCTCTTTTCCAGTCTTTGTATCTCCAGTTTTTTTTTTAACCAATAGTGATCAAGCACATCTTTCTTAAAATATGGTGCCCATAACCGAATACAGTAGTGTAGCTGTGGCTTTTTACCTGTTCTTTTAGAGTTTAAACTATCATAGCAACTGTGAAAAAAGAAAAAAAGACTTGTAAAGTTTGACCAGTAATGAACTGGTTAGAGTAGAGCCAGGAGAAAAAGGGGAAGAGCAGAATCATAAATCCCTGTGACCAAGGACTGCATGTATATTTAGAGTAGAACAGTCTATTTAGAGCACCAAATCTTTAAAATTTAGAATTGAATATTTCTTGGTTCCATAAAGTGTGAAGTTTTAATACCCTTTTATGTTTAAACTAGACATAATTACTTATCAGTCATAACACATACACACATGTGTACACACATATATACACACATACAAATGTATGTGTGTACATATTTTAGGAATAAGGAGTGGTATTACTTGATATGTATGCGATGGGAACTATCCACTGCATACCTTGGAGTTAAGATAGAAACTTCAAGCCTTGTAATTGTAATGTATACAAATTAAAACGTCTTATACTTGATTAACTCATTTCTTATTTTTATGGGGCTGATGAAACTGAGATAGCACAGAGATACAGGACCAATAATAATATTTCCCATTTATATAGCCCTTTGTTAGTTACAAAATATTTTCATATTAGCTAAAATGAACCTCCCACCACCCCATGAGGTAAGTGGTGCAGGTATTATTATCCCCTTTTACAGAAGAGAAAGTTGAGGTTTTTCTGAAGACCACACAGTTTGTACCTGATTCCACAGTTCAGAATCCTTCTATTCTGACTCAAAGCCCATTGTTCAGTTTCCAGTGTCTTACCGTCAGTGTCAGTCTTGTGCTGATTACTACACTTAAGTCTAACGGTGGTCCTTCGGCTTAATACTTTCAATGGTATTCAACCAGTAGATTTTACTGAATGACTCTCTTGTAGGTGGTGATTCTTGATTCTTTTCTAGATGACTGAATGGGATGTAAAGATATATAACACTTGATCCCTTCTTTTAGGGAACTTCTGCTTTATAAGGGAATTAGATTCTAGACACATGCAAGGGTAACAATTAAAGCAAAGCAGTAAATAAGATATAGTATTGTACAATAGGAAAAATCAGTGGCTTTTGAGTCCCAGGGCTTGGGTTTAAATCCTGTTTCAGATGGTAATTGTCTTTATGACTTTGGACAAGTCATTTAGGTTCCATGGATCTCAGTTTCCTTGAGTGTGAAATGAAGAGGTTGAACTGAATGCCTTTTGAATTCCTTTCTGTTTTTGATCTGTGAGCCTATAGTAAGTGCCAAATGAGTGAGCTTCCAGAGGAGAGGCGTAATACTTCTGGCTGGTGGTAGTCAAGAAAGGCTGAGAAAGAAGGGAAAGAAATGTCCCACCTACTCAGAAAAGCCTCTTTTCATTTCTAGGAGCTTCATGTAAACAGATAACTTACATAACTTAGAACTTATGTTTTTCTTACCCTCTTTATCACTGAAACACTCTACTTAGGATCCCTGCCATGAACTTCCTCATAGATATGTAAGGAAGTATATAAAAATATAGGTACATAATATATACTCATGCATACACACACACACACGTAATATGCCTCATTTATATATAAAAGGAAAATATTACAATTGTTTAACGCAGAGATTCCCCAACTTTTCTTGGTTCCCTTGTATCGTATTCTACACTGATTTTAACACAGTACTTGCTTTTTATCACAGCCATCACCAAAAATCCAGCTTCACAAAAATAGAATGTTGCAAACAAGAAAGTTTGAAAAGATACCGGCATAGACAAAAGTAAGAGTGAATGTGCCTCCAACACTTGGGAATATCATCAAGAGGAAGGTAGTGCTGTATGATGTTCCAGCTGTGACTCACCTTGTGCTGCGAATTTGCCTGGTGTCTGACAAATGTCGAGGATAGCTGTGTTTCCCTCGAAAATTTAAAATACTATGTGGGACACTCCAGGTGCTGCAGGGAACAGTTTAGGGACAAGTTCAGAATAATTTTCCAAATATTTAGGTTGCAAGTTTCTTTCTTCTTAAAAAAAAAAATACTTGGAACTGTGGATTTTGTGAGGGCCAGAAGGTGGTTTTTACTTTTTTACCTTTCAGTGATGAGTAGTGTCTTTTTGCTGTATTCTTTGGCATGTTAAGGGAATGAAATATAAAGAACTTATTTAAAATGATAGGAAGGCAAGCATGAATGTGTGAACACTGTTGTGAAGTTAACATTAGCATCATCACACACTGTTTTATACAAATCAGTGTGTTAGTAACTTAGATCAGAGCCTGTATATTGCTGCTATATAATTATAATTTTGTCAAAGAAAAAGCATAGTATAAGGTGAATCTGATTTAGACCCCATTTAAGGGATTTAATTATAGATGCAGCCAAATCAGGAACCACCGTTGGGAGAATCGTGAAGGAGATGAAATAGGTCTTTTGCCTACTTTTTCCTCAAGATTTCTGTGTGACGTACAGGCTTCAACCGGGTAAATGGAGGAAAGCAACATAAGACAAATGGAGGGACAAAAGCATTCACACGAAAGTGTTAGCGACATTTATTATCTCTCCCAGGGTATTTTTATTTTTAATAAAAGAATGGATAGCTCCTGAGACAAAGGAATGAGTCACTAAATACAGAAATTTATGCATCAGAAACAGATCAATAGTCTTTGCACTGTTCCTCAAATCTCCCTGTATAGGTATAAAGCCAGACTTGACCAAAAGAATTTTCTTACCTACTTTTTTAGGAAGTTCATGGCAGGGATCTCAAGGAGAGAATTACAATGATAATCACTGTAGTAAAAATAGTAAAATGATTCTTTAAGTAATTCCTTAATCTATGAAGAAACTGTTTAAAATTTCATAGAATTCTATGTATTTTTGATGCCCAGAATATTCTCTTGCAAATCTATATGCTATGTTTTTTTTTAATAAGTGAAGATATTAATTAAATATTTATGGTGGGCTAGAATATTCAGCATGGGGTGCTGATAGAAGGAACTCTGCCCTCAAGGACTTTATTTGGAGAAGTAAAGCATATTCATATGAAAAAATTAACAGTACAAGGCAGAAAACAACCAAATGGTCCACTACAAAATGAAAGGTGATGAAGTGAACTGGAAAGAGCCCTGTATGTGGAGTCAGAGGGCCTGGGTTAGAAGTTTTACTTCTCTGTTCACAACCTCTCTGGGTCTTTCTTTTTAACTCTAAAGTGAAGGAGTTGGATTAGGCAGTTAGAGGCAGTATGTTGATGCAGCAGATAGAGCACGGTATTTGGAGTCAGACCTGAGTTCAAATCCAACCTCAGATACTTATTAGCTGTGTGAGCTTAGGTAAGTCACTTGACTTCTATCTGCCTCAGTTTTCTCATCCCTGAAATAAGAATAATAGTAGCACCTACCAGGATACTTGTGAAGATCAAATAAGAAGATATTTGTAAAGTGCTTATCACACTTAGTACTGTGACTGGCACATAGTAGGCATTTAATAAGTGCTTTTTTTAAAAAAGACTAAATGATTTCCCGTGTCCCTTTCTTCTCTCAGTCCTTGGATCCTGAAAAGTACTATGGGTGTTCAGAAAAGGAAGAGGTCACTTTCACTTGGTGTGGTCAGGGAAGTTTTTTTATGGAGGCTGTGTGGTACAGTAGATAGAGAGCCAGACCTGGAATCAGGAAGACCTGAATTAAAATCCAGCCTCAGAAATTGAGGGGATGCCCATCAGTTGGGGAATGGCTAATGAATGTAATGGAATACTATTGTGCTATCAAATGATGAGCAGGCAGACTTCAGAAAAATCTGGAAAGACTTATATGAACTGATGCTGAGTGAAGTGAGCAGAACCAGGAGAATGTTGTACACAGTAACAGCAACATTGTGTGAGGACTAACTTTGATAGACTTATCTCTTCTTGGTAATACAAGGATCTAAGACAACTCCAAAAGATGCATGATGGAAAATGCTGTCCACATCCAGAAAAAGAACTGTAGAGTCTAAATGCAGATCCAAGCATATTATTTGGTCTCTCTCTTTCTTGGTTTTTTCTTTCTCGTGGTTTCTTCCATTGGTTCTAATTCTTCTTTACAACATGACTAATGTGAAAACAGGTTTAATATAAATGTATATGTAGATTCTATATCAAATTACATGCTGTCTTGGGGTGGTGGAGGCGAAAGATGGGGAGAAAAATTGGAATTTAAAATCTTACGTAAGTGAATATTGAAAACTAAAAATAAATAAATAAACAAAAAAACAAATAAATAAACAAAAAATAAACAAAAACAAATCCAGCCTCAGATACTCACTAGCTGTGTGACCCTAGGCAAGTCCCTTAACCCTATTTGCCTCAGTTTCCTTGTCTGTAAAATAAGCTGGAGAAGGAAATGGCAAACCACTCTAGTATCTTTGCCAAGAAAACCCCAAATAGGGTCACAAAGAGTTGGACATGCCTAAACAGCAACAAAGTAGAGAGGAGGGAAAGGGGCAGTGTATATGGGAGAAGCATGAGCAAAGGTAAAGAAGTTGGGGAGCCCAAGATCTGTTGCATGGTTTGGAGAGGAATGTTTTAATAGGGGATTAAGTGGGTAATAGGACTGGAATGGTGACTTAGAGAAGACTGTGGGGATTCTAACTTTATTCTGTGAACAGCAGGGAGGAATTGAAGGGTTTGAAGAGAGGACTGCTATGGATCCAGAAGGTATGTTTAATAATAATAATAATAATTATTAGAATTTACATAGTGCTTTCATTTTTACAAATTGCTTGATGTATATATTAAACTCATTTGATCCTCAGACTAAATAAACCACTCTCTTCCTCAGAATTCTCCCTGTACTTTTTTAACTTGAGGGAAAGGCAGTTGATATAGTGGAAAAAGTGCTAGACTTGGAGCCAGGAAGTTGTTGTTGTTGTTGCTGTTTGGTCACTGAAGGCCTGAGTTCAAATGCTTCCTCAGGCTCTCACTGGCTGTGTGATCCCAGGCAAGGCAATTGCTTCCTTCAGTCAGCTTCCTCATCTGTAACAATATGGGGATAACAGTATGGGATAACAATATCACTTATCTCACAAGGTTGTTGTGTGAATCAAATGAAACAACATTTATAAACACTTTGCAAAATTTAAAGTACCAGGTAAATGTTCATCATAATTGCTCTTCCCTCTGTGCCTATCTTTACTTGTCCTGTTTTACAACCCTGGGATGCTCTCTTCACCCTCTTAGGTTCTTGAATTGCTACTCATTCTTTAAAGTCCAACTCAAATGCTTCCATGAAGCCATCCTTGTTACCTCCCACCAATAATGACCATTTTACCCTTGGAATTCATATAACACATTCTTTTATGACTCCAGTGCATTTCTCATGTAGTATGATAGTGCTTTCATCACAGTAATTCCATAATAGAGGTTGTCAAAATGCTATCATCTCCACTGACCCTGAAGTCAGGAGGACCTGAGTTCAAATGCAGCCTCACACCAAACATTTGTCACTTACTAGCTGTGTGACCCTGGGCAAGTCACTTACCCCCAATTGACTTTAAAAAAAAAAAAAAAAGAAGAATATAACTAAAATGCTATCATCTCCATGTTACAAATGAAGGTAAATCACTTGCATACAGTAACTAGGAAGTGTCAAAGCCAGTACTCAAACCCAGGTCTTTCTGACTCCCAAGTCCAATCCCCTTTGTACTGTAACACATTGCCTGATAAGTTTATAGTCTATCCTCCTGATAGACTATAAACTCCTTGAGGGAAGGGATCCCATCCAATCTAAATTTTGTATCTCCCCAAGGGCCTAACACAGAGCTCTCCACACAGTAGACATTTAATAAATTTTTGTCTAACGGAAGAAGATGAATCTGTTTTACAAGGGGTTAGGGTAGTAGATATGAAAATAGCAGGGAAGAATGGGAATTAGAATTTAGGAGTTCTAACTTTTGGTTTTATTCAGAGATTATGAGGTCATGTGGCATAATTCCCAAGCTAGTTATAGAAAGGTTACTGCATTATTCGTATGGAAGTGAGGCAATCAGATTTAGTCAGCCACAGTTTGCAAATTCATTGGCCTGTCAGTTTCTGTCACATAACCTGAGGGCAATGTTTGGCCCTGGTGTGCTGAGTGGGTGAGTTAACATTTTTACAGTGTAATCATAAACCCAAGATGCTTGAGTTGTAAAATCAGTATAATAAAATTCACCACTAGCTTCCTACTAGGGGCTTATGTGAAGGTTGGAGATAAGTTTGTAAATTATTTTGATTTTTTTCTGTTTTTTTTTTACCATAGATTAAAAAGAAGTTGTTGACTCTCATGAGGACTATTCATTCATTAGCAAAGAGAATATACTGTTAGTGAGGTATTGGATAAATGTCATCATGATTCCCACATGTTAGATTACCTAAAAAAATGAAAGCCCTTCAGTGGGATGTTTGTACATGTGAGAAATACTATGCAGGCACCATAGTGTCACTTAAATTTTACAAATAGCACAATCCAGGGTGCCCATACAGAAAGCCATACTTGTTCCCAGAACTGCAGGTGGGAAAGCAGGAAAATGGACATTGACATGATGCCATTTAAATTGTACATGTTTACATTTAGGATAATTTCTGTAACATTGCATGTCTTGCTGTTTCCAAAGTCAGGATAAAAATTGAACCCCCAGAGACCTTACTGTGATGATTGCATTTCATTCCCAGGACTGACACAAAGCAACTTTTTCTGATGATAATTCATAATAACAATAAAAATGATAACTAATATTTATATAGAAGTACAAAATTTCAAAAATACATTACATTTATCTCAGCTGATCTTAAAATGTTCCTGTGAGGTAGTTGTTGTTATTATCATCTCCTTTTTGCAAATAAGGAAACTAGGTCTTAATACTTGCTCAGGGTCACACAGTTACTAATCAATTACTTAATCAAGGAGCATTTAAAAAGGGCTGCAAAAATATGGTTCCTGCTCACAAGGAGCTCCCAGTCTAATGAAGGGGACAGCTTTGTCCAATAAGTTATACGGGGTAAAGTGAATGTAATCCCAGAGGGGAACTATCAGTAGTGGGGAAGACAAAGAAAAATCTCTTGTAGAAAGTGAGATTTGGGGTGGGTTTTCCAAGGAAACCAGGAGGAGGAGGAGGGAAAACATTAAATAGGCATGGGAGCCAGTGAAAAGGCATGAAAAGGAGTTGGGGTAAACACAGAAAGCAGAGCAGTGTTTTGGGATCACGTATGTGGATAAATTATAAGTTCAGTTAGCTCTTCCACATCACACTTTCCCCGAGAAATGAAATGGGAGTTTTTTAGGAGTTTGAGGAAGCTACAGACATGCCAAGGCCAGCAGATGACAAAAAAAGTTTAGAAACTCAGGAATGCATAAAGTATATGTATAGTATTTTGTAATATCAACCTGAATTTTACAATAAGGTACTGTAAACACCCCATAAAAGAAAAAGAAAACATTCAGACTTCTCTGGTAGGGAGGGGGTGCTAAATATTTTACTTGAATTTTCCAGATCTCAGGGGCTCCACACCCCTACCTTCCCCCACCCCCCACCATGTGGAAGGTAGATGGGAAAGGTAGGAGGAGGTCAGGTTGTGAAAGGCTTTCAAAGTCAAATAGAAGATTTTTTGTTTAATCCTGGAGGTAATAGGGAACCAATGGAGTTTATGTATTTTTTTGAGGAGATGGAGATGATATTACGGTCACACCTGCACTTTAGGGAGATCACTTTGGCAGCTGAGTGGAGAATGCACAGGAGTGGGGGAAAGATATGCAGGGAGACCAGTCAGAAGGCTCTTGCAACAAGATAGG
>NW_020945570.1:0-5322 GCF_900497805.2 Vombatus ursinus
GGGGGGGGAACCGAAGGCCGGAGAGGGGGGAAAGGCACCCCCTCCCCCAAACCTTTCGCAGTGGTTAGCCTGGAAAGCTCCAAGCGGGGAGGGGAGCATAGACGGAGAGAGGCGCCTGGCTGCGTCCCTGGCTCTTCGCGGCGTCTCTAGCAAACGTCCTGCTTCGAACTACCGCGAAAAAGGGAGGAGGGTCATGTCCAACCCCGAGAAGCAGCTTTTATCCCGCCCCCAGGCCCCTCTGTCTGCAGACGGGAAAAAGCTCAGATCCGGCCACTACCGACTGCACTCGGATCTCGGCGGCGGTGGCGGCGGCGGCGGCAACGGCAACGGCCAGGGCGAGGACGGTTCTAGCACTCCGAAGGTTGGGAACGCCCGCGGTTTCCCCTTGCTTCTGGCCCGCGCAGCCCCGGGCACAGACGGTCCGGGCCCCGGCGCCGCTTGCTTCTCTCCGTGCGGCACTGGCGGCGGCGGCAACGGCAGCAATCTTAACGGCCGCGGGGTCGTCCCTCGAGCTCCTTTCTCCGTTACCTCTTCCTCCTCCCCTTTTCCGTCCTCTTCTCCATCTTCCTTTTACTTCTTGCCGCCCCCGCCTCCCCCTCTTCTCCCCTCCTCTTCTTGCTTTCACCTCCCAACGGGTCTCCAAGGAAGGGAGGCAGCGGCAGCGGCGGCAGCAGCAGCAGCAGCAGCAAGAGGAGGAGGAGGAGGACGTGAAGGAGGAGGAGATGTTGGAGGAGGAGGAGGAAGAGGAGAAGAAACAGCTCCCTTGATCGTCCACCCGAGCAGTAGTAGTAGCAGCAGCAGCAGCGGCATCAGCAGCGGCAGTGGCAGCGGCGGCGGCGGCGGCGGCGGCGGCAGCAGCAGCAGCAGCAGGAGGCGGCGGCTGTTTTTCTCTCCTCCTTCCCTCCAGGGTTTGCTGCTCCCAGCCTCCGTCGGCCCCCGGCTGCAGCAGCAGCAGCAGCAGCAGCCGCCACCACCGCAGCCACCTCGGCTTCTCCTTTCCCCAGCCGCCTGCAGCCTGTGGTCCTACAGTTTCCTCGGCGCTGCAGGCGCTGCCCGCGCCGGTGGTGGGGTCGGAGGCGGCGGCCCGGGTTACACCAGCAGCAGCCGCAGCACAATTCAGCAGCAGCGGCAGCAGCAGCAACCGCCTAGAGGCTCCTTCTTCTTCGCTGCCTCCTCCCCCTTGTCACTAGGGTCAGACATGGAAGATGGATCTTCTAGAAATGCAAGCTGCTTTAGAAGGTTTACGGAGTGTTTCTTGAACCCGAGTAAGTGGCTTTATGCTTTCTTTATTCGCCTTACCCCGACCCCACCCCCCTAATTCTTGGGAGGATGGGGGGAAGGGTTGTACTGTAGTGGAAGTGAAGGGTTGGATGCACGTAGAGGGAGAGAAGGTAGTTCATTTTGTTCATTTTGGAGGGGTAGGGGTTTTATTACACGTGCAATTTGGTAAAGAGGCAGTGTGATGGTTTTTTTTTTAATCTAGTTTTCTTTTGGGAGAGGAGATGAGAGCAGAAAAAAATATGGAGTGTAAATGAAGTGGGCTTTGTGAATGTGTCGAAAGGGTTTTTTTGTTTTGTTTTGTTTTACGCCTGTGTGTATACTGTATATGCATGCGTCTGAGAGAGGCGGGAGAACTGTAGGTAATTTGTCACGGAAAAATAAATACTGTCCAATCCTTGCGTTGAGGTCTCAGAGGTTCTTTTTTTTTTTTTTTCTGACAAAGTCTACCTGGCACGTACCCCTCAAGTTGCTCCGATTAAGCGCAGCGCCAGACAGAAGCCCATTCTTCATTCTCTGGGCTTGGGACTGACTTGTCCAAAGTCTGAGGTGCTTTATGCCACTTTGGAGGCCAGGGGGTGGGGG
This sequence comes from Vombatus ursinus, assembly GCF_900497805.2. Classification (NCBI taxonomy): domain Eukaryota; kingdom Metazoa; phylum Chordata; class Mammalia; order Diprotodontia; family Vombatidae; genus Vombatus; species Vombatus ursinus. The sequence goes on from NW_020945570.1 coordinate 1,864, forward strand.
GCTTGGCTTCTCCAGCAGTGGAAGAGAACAAGTCAGGGGCGCCACTGACACCTCCCCCCACCACCCTCTGCTATGGGCATGCGGAAAAGGGCATTAAATAGCTTGTTGCAGGAGAGCTCCACCACCAAACCCAAGACAAATGCACACTTAGTTTTTGAACAGTCTTTTGGTTTAATCATCGCTGCTGCCACTACGGCGGGCGTCGGGTGCCGGGTGCCTGTGACTTTAATTCAAACTCACTTTGCAGGCGAGGAAACAAGTGTTTGCACCCGGCTTTTTCGGGGCATGGGGGAGTCGGAGTTTCCCAGGATCTTGTACCCTCTTTTGGGGTCTATGACTCTATGATCTCTGTGCCTCATTCCAGAGCCCTTTTCTGTTAAATTTAGGGAATTTAATTGGTGCCCAGGTTCTCGATAGAGGATAATAAGTGAAACAACAATAATCTCCATGTCTCGGAGGTGAGAAAGACAATACAGAGTCATACACTGCTGGATTTACGCTTCCTGACAGCCGGCATCCTCCTTCCTCAGGTGCTTTCTTCCAGGCAAGCTGGCCTGGGCTGGGGAGAAGGCAGCGTCAGGAAATTGGTAAAGTGAACTCAGCTGGGGAATCTCCACCAAAGTAAAGGGGAACAAAGTGGAGACTCCCCGAGAAGGGAGGAGGTAGGTCCCAGAGGGAGAGGGATCTAAAGATAGAGAAAAGGGGGGCTTTTGCTAAGTATCCGAAGAGTAAATTTGAAGAAGAAAGGAATTGGGGCAGGACTCCCTGAGAGGGAGGGCATGGGTTAGCAGGAGGTGAAATGGACTCAAGAGGTAAAGGGATGTTGCCCTATGTGGCCCAGACTTCCAGAGACTGCACGTTAGACTACCCCTGCAGGAAAAGCTTGGGATGGGGAGAGAACACTGCTGTTTGCAGAGGTCTATTGCTTTCCCAAGGAGTTCGCCACAACCCTCCGAGCCAACCTTTAATTTCACCATTGTTCTTTTAGGGCCTATAGACTTCACATTTACCACTTTGGGAAAACTTCCCTATTGGGTTTCATGGCATACTGACCTCCTCTGAGAAGTTCCTTAAGCATGGTCTGGGGTCCACTTTTACAGTTCAGAAGTTTTCTTTTTTCATTATGCACTTTGTGGTCAACACTTTGCAGGGAGAGCCCTGAGTAGCATTTGCTCTGCAGTGTCCAAAGAATCAAAAGGAACTTTTAGGGAATTTTGTTCCTGGGTGGCTGAGATGTAAGCTAGGGATGTGGGGAAAAGTCACCTAGTTTGTAGCTGCTTTTTGCAGAAACAAATTGCTTGCTAAAAGGCCAACACTTTCTTGCTAAAGGGCTTTCCTTTGCTGGGTTTCAAGTCAGCCAGGCACCCTCTTGGGTATCTTGCATATGTTTTGTCTGTTAGCTGCCCATTGGTCAGTAAGTAAGAAATATTGTTTGATTCCTCTAACCCTTACCCCAGGTCTTGTCCCAGAGCAGCCCCACAAGTGGATCCTTCCTGTTACAGGTGTCACTCTATTGCTACATATTTCAGAAGGTTGGAAGAGGGGAAAAGGGAGTGAGTGAGAGACTTGGTTTCAATGCATTATTCATTCTTTTCATTACATCTGCAAAGTAGAAAAAAAAAGGGATGCCCTACAGAGAGCAGTTGGAACACATTTGGTCATTGCTTTCCTTATGCCCCTTAGACTAGGCAGCCCATACCCAGCATGTAGGTCATGGAATTAAAGGATCCCAAATTTAGAACTAGAAGAAGACTTTAGAGGTCATGGGATGTAGCCCCTTCCTTTTGCCTATAAAGGAAACTGAATTCCAGAGCAGTGTCATAAACTAGTTAGTACCTTAAGCAGGATTTGAATTCTGTGCTTTGTGAATTCAGGCTGACTCTATTCACTGTTCTATACTGCTTCTCATGAGGTGCTTGCTCTGAGTGCAAAGTGGAAAGCTCTCATTTCTTTGTCTTCAAACAGAAAGCAAGGCTCAGCAGGTAAATTTAACGATTCTTTTCTTCAGAGTTTTACTTGTGAATTTCCTTGTTCCTTCAGCTTTTCTAGAAGGGGCTGGGAAATTCACTGACAGAACTTGGTTGGGGGAATAGTATGTTGATAAATAATAAGTAATGGTCCTTGAAAATACCTTTAACTGCAAAAATGAGAAGAGTGTCTTGAATTGCTAGGGGCAAACCTTAAGAATTCCAGTTAGGGAGGAAGAAGGAAGATTATAGGTAGTACCTTTGCTACCAATTGCCCTTATGGGGGAAAAGCTAGAGTTTAAGGGGTGGAGGAAGAGAGGCTCACCATTTGATATTTCCTAGGTCTTTACCACCAATTATAATACCCTTAGATGGGGAAATTTTGAGTGCTATGGAATTAAGGCGCTGAAAATTTTCTCTGGATTGCTATAAGAGTAGAAAGGTCTTATTCCCATTCTTCCTTTTTCACCATCTGCAGAGGTCATAAGACCTACAGCACCAAGTACTTTAGATTGATTTATCAGTGCTAAAAGCATATAAACACAACCAATTTTTACCCTGGCCATGTTTGCCAAGATGAAGCACTTAATAGATTTATATGTTGTAATGACCTAATTTTTCAAACACTAATTTTCTTATAATGAATTGCAGAAGTTAAAAACAAAACAAAACAATGAAGACAGGAAATTTCCTGAAAGAAAAAAAATCCAGTTGTTTGAGAGTTACATGAAAACCATAGTCCAGAAAAAGGATAGCATAATGGCGTCGTATGGATTTATCCACCACTTCTGTGATCAAGACAACTATTTATTAGAGTTTTAGATTATTGACAATTACAATGGATAAAAAAAAATCAGTTCTATTGAGGGGAACTTAAGTTTACAAAAGGCACAGTAGCTGATTTTAGATGAGACAGATTTCAAAGAAAGATTGTAAAGATTATTGTTAAAGTATTGTTAAATATACTTGTTCAGTCCTATCTGAAAGATTGCAGAATTAGTCATCATTAAAGAATGGCCTATTGCTTCAGAAAAGGAATCATAGATTTTCAACTGGAAGGAACCTAAGAGGTCATCTAGTCAAGTTCCTTATTGTGTCTGTCCTGATTCCCCCCAGCTGCTAATGCCTTCCCCTGTAGTCCACTCCTCTGAATTATTATTAATATACTTGGTACTTACTTATGTTCCTGTTGTTTTGCTAACACAGGTGAAAAAACTCCTCCAAGGCCAGGGCATTGTTGTCTTTGTATCTCTGCTTCCAGGGACGTAATGCTAGTCCCTTAATAAATACTTGTGGAATGAATTTTATTGATAAAGAAATTGAGTCCCAGAAAGGTTAAGTGGTTTGTCCCTGAACACACTGGTATATTGGAGAGCCAGAATTTGAAGTTAGGTGGTGCAGTGAATAGAGCCCTTGGTCCTAGAGTCAAACACTTAACAGTTGCAAAATCACTTAACCGCACCCTTCCTCAATTTCCTCATCTGTAAGTGGA
>NW_020945571.1:0-5322 GCF_900497805.2 Vombatus ursinus
GGGGGGGGAACCGAAGGCCGGAGAGGGGGGAAAGGCACCCCCTCCCCCAAACCTTTCGCAGTGGTTAGCCTGGAAAGCTCCAAGCGGGGAGGGGAGCATAGACGGAGAGAGGCGCCTGGCTGCGTCCCTGGCTCTTCGCGGCGTCTCTAGCAAACGTCCTGCTTCGAACTACCGCGAAAAAGGGAGGAGGGTCATGTCCAACCCCGAGAAGCAGCTTTTATCCCGCCCCCAGGCCCCTCTGTCTGCAGACGGGAAAAAGCTCAGATCCGGCCACTACCGACTGCACTCGGATCTCGGCGGCGGTGGCGGCGGCGGCGGCAACGGCAACGGCCAGGGCGAGGACGGTTCTAGCACTCCGAAGGTTGGGAACGCCCGCGGTTTCCCCTTGCTTCTGGCCCGCGCAGCCCCGGGCACAGACGGTCCGGGCCCCGGCGCCGCTTGCTTCTCTCCGTGCGGCACTGGCGGCGGCGGCAACGGCAGCAATCTTAACGGCCGCGGGGTCGTCCCTCGAGCTCCTTTCTCCGTTACCTCTTCCTCCTCCCCTTTTCCGTCCTCTTCTCCATCTTCCTTTTACTTCTTGCCGCCCCCGCCTCCCCCTCTTCTCCCCTCCTCTTCTTGCTTTCACCTCCCAACGGGTCTCCAAGGAAGGGAGGCAGCGGCAGCGGCGGCAGCAGCAGCAGCAGCAGCAAGAGGAGGAGGAGGAGGACGTGAAGGAGGAGGAGATGTTGGAGGAGGAGGAGGAAGAGGAGAAGAAACAGCTCCCTTGATCGTCCACCCGAGCAGTAGTAGTAGCAGCAGCAGCAGCGGCATCAGCAGCGGCAGTGGCAGCGGCGGCGGCGGCGGCGGCGGCGGCAGCAGCAGCAGCAGCAGGAGGCGGCGGCTGTTTTTCTCTCCTCCTTCCCTCCAGGGTTTGCTGCTCCCAGCCTCCGTCGGCCCCCGGCTGCAGCAGCAGCAGCAGCAGCAGCCGCCACCACCGCAGCCACCTCGGCTTCTCCTTTCCCCAGCCGCCTGCAGCCTGTGGTCCTACAGTTTCCTCGGCGCTGCAGGCGCTGCCCGCGCCGGTGGTGGGGTCGGAGGCGGCGGCCCGGGTTACACCAGCAGCAGCCGCAGCACAATTCAGCAGCAGCGGCAGCAGCAGCAACCGCCTAGAGGCTCCTTCTTCTTCGCTGCCTCCTCCCCCTTGTCACTAGGGTCAGACATGGAAGATGGATCTTCTAGAAATGCAAGCTGCTTTAGAAGGTTTACGGAGTGTTTCTTGAACCCGAGTAAGTGGCTTTATGCTTTCTTTATTCGCCTTACCCCGACCCCACCCCCCTAATTCTTGGGAGGATGGGGGGAAGGGTTGTACTGTAGTGGAAGTGAAGGGTTGGATGCACGTAGAGGGAGAGAAGGTAGTTCATTTTGTTCATTTTGGAGGGGTAGGGGTTTTATTACACGTGCAATTTGGTAAAGAGGCAGTGTGATGGTTTTTTTTTTAATCTAGTTTTCTTTTGGGAGAGGAGATGAGAGCAGAAAAAAATATGGAGTGTAAATGAAGTGGGCTTTGTGAATGTGTCGAAAGGGTTTTTTTGTTTTGTTTTGTTTTACGCCTGTGTGTATACTGTATATGCATGCGTCTGAGAGAGGCGGGAGAACTGTAGGTAATTTGTCACGGAAAAATAAATACTGTCCAATCCTTGCGTTGAGGTCTCAGAGGTTCTTTTTTTTTTTTTTTCTGACAAAGTCTACCTGGCACGTACCCCTCAAGTTGCTCCGATTAAGCGCAGCGCCAGACAGAAGCCCATTCTTCATTCTCTGGGCTTGGGACTGACTTGTCCAAAGTCTGAGGTGCTTTATGCCACTTTGGAGGCCAGGGGGTGGGGGGCTTGGCTTCTCCAGCAGTGGAAGAGAACAAGTCAGGGGCGCCACTGACACCTCCCCCCACCACCCTCTGCTATGGGCATGCGGAAAAGGGCATTAAATAGCTTGTTGCAGGAGAGCTCCACCACCAAACCCAAGACAAATGCACACTTAGTTTTTGAACAGTCTTTTGGTTTAATCATCGCTGCTGCCACTACGGCGGGCGTCGGGTGCCGGGTGCCTGTGACTTTAATTCAAACTCACTTTGCAGGCGAGGAAACAAGTGTTTGCACCCGGCTTTTTCGGGGCATGGGGGAGTCGGAGTTTCCCAGGATCTTGTACCCTCTTTTGGGGTCTATGACTCTATGATCTCTGTGCCTCATTCCAGAGCCCTTTTCTGTTAAATTTAGGGAATTTAATTGGTGCCCAGGTTCTCGATAGAGGATAATAAGTGAAACAACAATAATCTCCATGTCTCGGAGGTGAGAAAGACAATACAGAGTCATACACTGCTGGATTTACGCTTCCTGACAGCCGGCATCCTCCTTCCTCAGGTGCTTTCTTCCAGGCAAGCTGGCCTGGGCTGGGGAGAAGGCAGCGTCAGGAAATTGGTAAAGTGAACTCAGCTGGGGAATCTCCACCAAAGTAAAGGGGAACAAAGTGGAGACTCCCCGAGAAGGGAGGAGGTAGGTCCCAGAGGGAGAGGGATCTAAAGATAGAGAAAAGGGGGGCTTTTGCTAAGTATCCGAAGAGTAAATTTGAAGAAGAAAGGAATTGGGGCAGGACTCCCTGAGAGGGAGGGCATGGGTTAGCAGGAGGTGAAATGGACTCAAGAGGTAAAGGGATGTTGCCCTATGTGGCCCAGACTTCCAGAGACTGCACGTTAGACTACCCCTGCAGGAAAAGCTTGGGATGGGGAGAGAACACTGCTGTTTGCAGAGGTCTATTGCTTTCCCAAGGAGTTCGCCACAACCCTCCGAGCCAACCTTTAATTTCACCATTGTTCTTTTAGGGCCTATAGACTTCACATTTACCACTTTGGGAAAACTTCCCTATTGGGTTTCATGGCATACTGACCTCCTCTGAGAAGTTCCTTAAGCATGGTCTGGGGTCCACTTTTACAGTTCAGAAGTTTTCTTTTTTCATTATGCACTTTGTGGTCAACACTTTGCAGGGAGAGCCCTGAGTAGCATTTGCTCTGCAGTGTCCAAAGAATCAAAAGGAACTTTTAGGGAATTTTGTTCCTGGGTGGCTGAGATGTAAGCTAGGGATGTGGGGAAAAGTCACCTAGTTTGTAGCTGCTTTTTGCAGAAACAAATTGCTTGCTAAAAGGCCAACACTTTCTTGCTAAAGGGCTTTCCTTTGCTGGGTTTCAAGTCAGCCAGGCACCCTCTTGGGTATCTTGCATATGTTTTGTCTGTTAGCTGCCCATTGGTCAGTAAGTAAGAAATATTGTTTGATTCCTCTAACCCTTACCCCAGGTCTTGTCCCAGAGCAGCCCCACAAGTGGATCCTTCCTGTTACAGGTGTCACTCTATTGCTACATATTTCAGAAGGTTGGAAGAGGGGAAAAGGGAGTGAGTGAGAGACTTGGTTTCAATGCATTATTCATTCTTTTCATTACATCTGCAAAGTAGAAAAAAAAAGGGATGCCCTACAGAGAGCAGTTGGAACACATTTGGTCATTGCTTTCCTTATGCCCCTTAGACTAGGCAGCCCATACCCAGCATGTAGGTCATGGAATTAAAGGATCCCAAATTTAGAACTAGAAGAAGACTTTAGAGGTCATGGGATGTAGCCCCTTCCTTTTGCCTATAAAGGAAACTGAATTCCAGAGCAGTGTCATAAACTAGTTAGTACCTTAAGCAGGATTTGAATTCTGTGCTTTGTGAATTCAGGCTGACTCTATTCACTGTTCTATACTGCTTCTCATGAGGTGCTTGCTCTGAGTGCAAAGTGGAAAGCTCTCATTTCTTTGTCTTCAAACAGAAAGCAAGGCTCAGCAGGTAAATTTAACGATTCTTTTCTTCAGAGTTTTACTTGTGAATTTCCTTGTTCCTTCAGCTTTTCTAGAAGGGGCTGGGAAATTCACTGACAGAACTTGGTTGGGGGAATAGTATGTTGATAAATAATAAGTAATGGTCCTTGAAAATACCTTTAACTGCAAAAATGAGAAGAGTGTCTTGAATTGCTAGGGGCAAACCTTAAGAATTCCAGTTAGGGAGGAAGAAGGAAGATTATAGGTAGTACCTTTGCTACCAATTGCCCTTATGGGGGAAAAGCTAGAGTTTAAGGGGTGGAGGAAGAGAGGCTCACCATTTGATATTTCCTAGGTCTTTACCACCAATTATAATACCCTTAGATGGGGAAATTTTGAGTGCTATGGAATTAAGGCGCTGAAAATTTTCTCTGGATTGCTATAAGAGTAGAAAGGTCTTATTCCCATTCTTCCTTTTTCACCATCTGCAGAGGTCATAAGACCTACAGCACCAAGTACTTTAGATTGATTTATCAGTGCTAAAAGCATATAAACACAACCAATTTTTACCCTGGCCATGTTTGCCAAGATGAAGCACTTAATAGATTTATATGTTGTAATGACCTAATTTTTCAAACACTAATTTTCTTATAATGAATTGCAGAAGTTAAAAACAAAACAAAACAATGAAGACAGGAAATTTCCTGAAAGAAAAAAAATCCAGTTGTTTGAGAGTTACATGAAAACCATAGTCCAGAAAAAGGATAGCATAATGGCGTCGTATGGATTTATCCACCACTTCTGTGATCAAGACAACTATTTATTAGAGTTTTAGATTATTGACAATTACAATGGATAAAAAAAAATCAGTTCTATTGAGGGGAACTTAAGTTTACAAAAGGCACAGTAGCTGATTTTAGATGAGACAGATTTCAAAGAAAGATTGTAAAGATTATTGTTAAAGTATTGTTAAATATACTTGTTCAGTCCTATCTGAAAGATTGCAGAATTAGTCATCATTAAAGAATGGCCTATTGCTTCAGAAAAGGAATCATAGATTTTCAACTGGAAGGAACCTAAGAGGTCATCTAGTCAAGTTCCTTATTGTGTCTGTCCTGATTCCCCCCAGCTGCTAATGCCTTCCCCTGTAGTCCACTCCTCTGAATTATTATTAATATACTTGGTACTTACTTATGTTCCTGTTGTTTTGCTAACACAGGTGAAAAAACTCCTCCAAGGCCAGGGCATTGTTGTCTTTGTATCTCTGCTTCCAGGGACGTAATGCTAGTCCCTTAATAAATACTTGTGGAATGAATTTTATTGATAAAGAAATTGAGTCCCAGAAAGGTTAAGTGGTTTGTCCCTGAACACACTGGTATATTGGAGAGCCAGAATTTGAAGTTAGGTGGTGCAGTGAATAGAGCCCTTGGTCCTAGAGTCAAACACTTAACAGTTGCAAAATCACTTAACCGCACCCTTCCTCAATTTCCTCATCTGTAAGTGGA
>NW_020945572.1:0-5293 GCF_900497805.2 Vombatus ursinus
GAGAGGGGGATGAAAATGTGAAGATTTTACGGGGGGGGGAACCGAAGACCAGAGAGGAGGGAAAGGCACCCCCTCCCCCAAACCTTTCGCAGTGGTTAGCCTAGAAAGCTCCTAGCGGGGAGGGGAGCGTAGACGGAGAGAGGCTCCTGGCTGCATCCCTGGCTCTTCGCGGCGTCTCTAGCAAACGTCCTGCCTCGAACTACCGCGAAAAAGGGAGGAGGGTCATGTCCAACCCCGAGAAGCAGCTTTTATCCCGCCCCCAGGCCCCTCTGCCTGCAGACGGGAAAAAGCTCAGATCCGGCCACTACCGACTGCACTCGGATCTCGGCGGCGGCGGCGGCGGCAACGGCCGGGGCGAGGACGGTTCTAGCGCTCCGAAGGTTGGGAACACCCGCGGTTTCCCCTTGCCTCTGGCCCGCGCAGCCCCGGGCACAGACAGTCCGGGCCCCGGCGCCGCTTGCTTCTCTCCGTGCGGCACTCGCGGCGGCGGCGGCGGCAACGGCAGCAATCGTAACGGCAGCGGGGTCGTCCCTCGAGCTCCTTTCTCCGTTCCCTCTTCCTCCTCCCCTTTTCCGTCCTCTTCTCCATCTTCCTTTTACTTCTTACCGCCCCCGCCTCCCCCTCCTCCTCCTCCTCTTCTCCCCTCCTCTTCTTGCTTTCACCTCCCAACGGGTCTCCAAGGAAGGGAGGCAGCAGCAGCAGCAAGAGGAGGAGGAGGAGGATGTGAAGGAGGAGGAGACGTTGGAGGAGGAGGAGGAAGAGGAGAAGAAACAGCTCCCTTGATCGTCCACCCGAGCAGTGGTAGTAGCAGCAGCAGCGGCAGTGGCAGCAGCAGCGGCAGCGGCGGCGGCAGCAGCAGCAGGAGGCGGCGGCTGTTTTTCTCTCCTCCTTCCCTCCAGGGTTTGCTGCTCCCAGCCTCCGTCGGCCCCCGGCTGCAGAAGCAGCTGCAGTAGCAGCAGCAGCCGCCGCCACCACCGCAGCCACCTCGGCTTCTCCTTTCCCCAGCCGCCTGCAGCCTGTGGTCCTACAGTTTCCTCGGCGCTGCTGCCCGCGCCCGCGGTGGGGTCCGAGGCCGCGGCCCGGGTTACACCAGCAGCAGCCGCAACAAAATTCAGCAGCAGCGGCAGCAGCAGCAACCGCCTAGAGGCTCCTTCTTCTTCGCTGCCTCCTCCCCCTTGTCTCTAGGGTCAGACGTGGAAGATGGATCTTCTAGAAATGCAAGCTGCTTTAGAAGGTTTACGGAGTGTTTCTGGAACCCGAGTAAGTGGCTTTATGCTTTCTTTATTCGCCTTACCCCGACCCCACCCCCCTAATTCTTGGGAGGATGGGGGGAAGGGTTGTACTGTAGTGGAAGTTGAGGGTTGGATGCACGTAGAGGGAGAGAAGGTAGTTTATTTTGTTCATTTTGGAGGGGTGGGGGTTTTATTACACGTGCAATTTGGCAAAGAGGCAGTGTGATGGTGGTTTTTTTTTTACTTAGTTTTCTTTTGGGAGAGGAGATGAGAGCAGAAAAAAATATGGAGTGTGAATGAAGTGGGCTTCGTGAATGTGTCGAAAGGGTTTTTTTGTTTTGTTTTGTTTTACGCCTGTGTGTGTACTGTATATGCATGCGTCTGAGAGAGGCGGGAGAACTGTAGGTAATTTGTCACGGAAAAATAAATACTGTCCAATTCTTGCGTTGAGGTCTCAGAGTTCTTTTATTTTTTTCTCCTTTTTTTTTCTGACAAAGTCTACCTGGCACGTACCCCTCAAGTTGCTCCGATGAAGCGCAGCGCCAGACAGAAAGGCCATTCTTCATTCTCTGGGCTTGGGACTGACTTGTCCAAAGTCTGAGGTGCTTTATGCCACTTTGGAGGCCAGGGGGTGGGGGTCTTGGCTTCTCCAGTAGTGGAAGAGAACAAGTCAGGGGCGCCACTGACATCTCCCCCCACCACCCTCTGCTATGGGCATACGGAAAAGGGCATTAATTAGCTCGTTGCAGGAGAGCTCCACCACCAAACCCAAGATAAATGCACACTTAGTTTTTGAACAGTCTTTTGGTTTAATCATCGCTGCTGCCACTACGGCGGGAGTCGGGTGCCTGTGACTTTAATTCAAACTCACTTTGCAGGCGAGGAAACAAGTGTTTGCACCCGGCTCTTTTTCGGGGCATGGGGGAGTCGGAGTTTCCCAGGGTCTTGTACTCTCTTTTGGGGTCTATGACTCTATGATCTCTGTGCCTCATTCCAGAGCCCTTTTCTGTTAAATTTAGGGAATTTAATTGGTGCCCAGGTTCTCGATAGGGGATAATAAGTGAAACAACAATAATGTCAATGTCTCGGAGGTGAGAAAGACAATACAGAGTCATACACTGCTGGATTTACGCTTTCTGACAGCCGGCATCCTCCTTCCTCAGGTGCTTTTTTCCAGGCAAGCTGGCCTGGGCTGGGGAGAAGGCAGCGTCAGGAAATTGGTAAAGGGAACTCAGCTGGGGAGTCTCCACCAAAGTAAAGGGGAACAAAGTGGAGACTCCCAGAGAAGGGAGGAGGTAGGTCGCAGAGGGAGAGGGCTCTAAAGCTAGAGAAAAGGGGGGCTTTTGCTAAGTGTCCGAAGAGTAAATTTGAAGAAGGAAGGAATTGGGGCAGGACTCCCTGAGAGGGAGGGCATGGGTTAGCAGGAGGTGAAATGGACTCAAGAGGCAAAGGGATGTTGCCCTATGTGGCCCAGACTTCCAGAGACTGCACGTTAGACTACCGCTGCAGGAAAAGCTTGGGACGGGGAGAGAGCACTGCTCTTTGCAGAGGTCTATCGCTTTCCCAAGGAGTTCGCCACAACCCTCCGGGCCAAACTTTGATTTCACCATTGTTCTTTTAGGACCTATAGACCTCACGTTTACCACTTTGGGAAAACTTCCCTATTGGGTCTCATGGCATACTGACCTCCTCTGAGAAGTTCCTTAAGCATGGTCTGGGGTCCACTTTTACAGTTCAGAAGTTTTCTTTTTTCATTATGCACTTTATGATCAACACTTTGCTGGGAGAGCCCTGAGTAGCATTTGGTCTGCAATGTCCAAAGAATCAAAAGGAACTTTTAGGGAATTTTGTTCCTGGGTGGCTGAGATGTAAGCTAGGGATGTGGGGAAAAGTCACCTAGTTTGTAGCTGCTTTTTGCAAAAACAAATTGCTTGCTAAAAGGCTAATACTTTCTTGCTAAAGGGCTTTCCTTTGCTGGGTTTCAAGTCAGCCAGGCACCCTCTTGGGTATCTTGGATATGTTTTGTCTGTTAGCTGTCCATTGGTCAGTAAGTAAGAAATATTGTTTGATTCCTCTAACCCTTACCCCCAGTCTTGTCCCAGAACAGCCCCACAAGTGGATCCTTCCTGTTACAGGTGTCACTCTATTGCTACATATTTCAGAAGGTGAGAAGAGGGGAAAAGGGAGTGAGTGAGAGACTTGGTTTCAATGCATTATTCATTCTTTTCATTACATCTGCAAAGTAGAAAAAAAAAAAGGGATGCCCTACAGAGAGCAGTCGGAACACATTTGGTCATTGCTTTCCTTATGCCCCTTAGACTAGGCAGCCCACACCCAGCATGTAGGTCATGGAATTATAGGATCCCAAATTTAGAACTAGAGGAAGACCTTAGAGGTCGTGGGGTGTAGCCCCTTCCTTTTTCGGGTAAAGGAAATTGAGTTCCAGAGCAGCATCATAAACTAGTTAGTACCTTAAGCAGGATTTGAATTCTGTGCTTTGTGAATTCAGGCTGACTCTATTCACTGTTTGTACTGCTTCTCATGAGGTGCTTGCTCTGAGGGCAAAGTGGAAAGCTCTCATTTCTTTGTCTTCAAACAGAAAGCAAGGCTCAGCAGGTAGATTTAACGATTCTTTTCTTTAGAATTTTACTTGTGAATTTCCTTGTTCCTTCAGCTTTTCTAGAAGGGGCTGGGAAATTCACTGACAGAACTTGGTTGGGGGAATAGTATGTTGATAAATAATAAGTAATGGTCCTTGAAAATACCCTTAACTGCAAAAATGAGAAGAGTGTCTTGAATTGCTAGAGGCAAACCTTAATAATTCCAGTTAGGGAGGAAGAAGGAAGATTATAGGTAGTACCTTTGCTACCAATTGCCCTTATGGGGGAAAAGCTAGAGTTTAAGGGGTGGAGGAAGAGAAGCTCACCATTTGATATTTCCTAGGTCTTTACCACCGAATATAATACCCTTAGATGGGGAAATTTTGAGTGCTATGGAATTAAGGCGCTGAAAATTTTCCTTGGATTGCTATAAGAGTAGAAAGGTCTTATTCCCATTCTTCCTTTTTCACCATCTGCAGAGGTCACAAGACCTACAGCACCAAGTACTTTAGATTGATTTATCAGTGCTAAAAGCATATAAACGCAACCAATTTTTACCCTGGCCATGTTTGCCAAGATGAAGCACTTATTAGATTTATATGTTGTAATGACCTAATTTTTCAAACACTAATTTTCTTATAATGAATTGCAGAAGTTAACAACAAAACAAAACAATGAAGACAGGAAATTTCCTGGAAGAAAAAAAATCCAGTTGTGTGAGAGTTCCATGAAAACCATGGTCCAAAAAAAAGGATAGCATAATGTCATCGTATGGATTTATCCACCACTTCTGTGATCAAGACAACTATTTATTAGAGTTTTAGATTATTGACAATTACAATGGATAAAAAAAAATCAGTTCTATTGAGGGGAACTTAAGTTTACAAAAGGCACAGTAGCTGATTTTAGATGAGACAGATTTCAAAGAAAGATTGTTAAAGATTATTGTTAAAGTATTGTTAAATATACTTGTTCAGTCCTATCTGAAAGATTGCAGAATTAGTCATCATTAAAGAATGGCCTATTGCTTCAGAAAAGGGATCATAGATTTTGAGCTGGAAGGAACCTAGAAGGAACTGGAAGGAGGTCACCTACTCAAGTTCCTTATTGTATCTGTCCTGATTCCCCCTAGCTGCTGATGCCTTCCCCTTTAGTCCACTCCTCTGAATTGTTATTAATCTACTTGGTACTTACTCACTTATGTTCCTGTTGTTTTGCCAACACAGGTGAAAAAACTCCTCCAAGGCCAGGGCATTGTTGTCTTTGTATCTCTGCTTCCAGGGACATAATGCTAGTCCCTTAATAAATGCTTGTGGAATGAATTTTATTGATAAAGTAATTGAGTCCCAGAAAGGTTAAGTGGTTTGTCCCTGAACACACTGGTATGTTGGAGAGCCAGAATTCAAAGTTAGGTGGTGCGGTGAATAGAGCCCTTGGTCCTAGAGTCAAACACTTAACAGT
>NW_020945573.1:0-5293 GCF_900497805.2 Vombatus ursinus
GAGAGGGGGATGAAAATGTGAAGATTTTACGGGGGGGGGAACCGAAGACCAGAGAGGAGGGAAAGGCACCCCCTCCCCCAAACCTTTCGCAGTGGTTAGCCTAGAAAGCTCCTAGCGGGGAGGGGAGCGTAGACGGAGAGAGGCTCCTGGCTGCATCCCTGGCTCTTCGCGGCGTCTCTAGCAAACGTCCTGCCTCGAACTACCGCGAAAAAGGGAGGAGGGTCATGTCCAACCCCGAGAAGCAGCTTTTATCCCGCCCCCAGGCCCCTCTGCCTGCAGACGGGAAAAAGCTCAGATCCGGCCACTACCGACTGCACTCGGATCTCGGCGGCGGCGGCGGCGGCAACGGCCGGGGCGAGGACGGTTCTAGCGCTCCGAAGGTTGGGAACACCCGCGGTTTCCCCTTGCCTCTGGCCCGCGCAGCCCCGGGCACAGACAGTCCGGGCCCCGGCGCCGCTTGCTTCTCTCCGTGCGGCACTCGCGGCGGCGGCGGCGGCAACGGCAGCAATCGTAACGGCAGCGGGGTCGTCCCTCGAGCTCCTTTCTCCGTTCCCTCTTCCTCCTCCCCTTTTCCGTCCTCTTCTCCATCTTCCTTTTACTTCTTACCGCCCCCGCCTCCCCCTCCTCCTCCTCCTCTTCTCCCCTCCTCTTCTTGCTTTCACCTCCCAACGGGTCTCCAAGGAAGGGAGGCAGCAGCAGCAGCAAGAGGAGGAGGAGGAGGATGTGAAGGAGGAGGAGACGTTGGAGGAGGAGGAGGAAGAGGAGAAGAAACAGCTCCCTTGATCGTCCACCCGAGCAGTGGTAGTAGCAGCAGCAGCGGCAGTGGCAGCAGCAGCGGCAGCGGCGGCGGCAGCAGCAGCAGGAGGCGGCGGCTGTTTTTCTCTCCTCCTTCCCTCCAGGGTTTGCTGCTCCCAGCCTCCGTCGGCCCCCGGCTGCAGAAGCAGCTGCAGTAGCAGCAGCAGCCGCCGCCACCACCGCAGCCACCTCGGCTTCTCCTTTCCCCAGCCGCCTGCAGCCTGTGGTCCTACAGTTTCCTCGGCGCTGCTGCCCGCGCCCGCGGTGGGGTCCGAGGCCGCGGCCCGGGTTACACCAGCAGCAGCCGCAACAAAATTCAGCAGCAGCGGCAGCAGCAGCAACCGCCTAGAGGCTCCTTCTTCTTCGCTGCCTCCTCCCCCTTGTCTCTAGGGTCAGACGTGGAAGATGGATCTTCTAGAAATGCAAGCTGCTTTAGAAGGTTTACGGAGTGTTTCTGGAACCCGAGTAAGTGGCTTTATGCTTTCTTTATTCGCCTTACCCCGACCCCACCCCCCTAATTCTTGGGAGGATGGGGGGAAGGGTTGTACTGTAGTGGAAGTTGAGGGTTGGATGCACGTAGAGGGAGAGAAGGTAGTTTATTTTGTTCATTTTGGAGGGGTGGGGGTTTTATTACACGTGCAATTTGGCAAAGAGGCAGTGTGATGGTGGTTTTTTTTTTACTTAGTTTTCTTTTGGGAGAGGAGATGAGAGCAGAAAAAAATATGGAGTGTGAATGAAGTGGGCTTCGTGAATGTGTCGAAAGGGTTTTTTTGTTTTGTTTTGTTTTACGCCTGTGTGTGTACTGTATATGCATGCGTCTGAGAGAGGCGGGAGAACTGTAGGTAATTTGTCACGGAAAAATAAATACTGTCCAATTCTTGCGTTGAGGTCTCAGAGTTCTTTTATTTTTTTCTCCTTTTTTTTTCTGACAAAGTCTACCTGGCACGTACCCCTCAAGTTGCTCCGATGAAGCGCAGCGCCAGACAGAAAGGCCATTCTTCATTCTCTGGGCTTGGGACTGACTTGTCCAAAGTCTGAGGTGCTTTATGCCACTTTGGAGGCCAGGGGGTGGGGGTCTTGGCTTCTCCAGTAGTGGAAGAGAACAAGTCAGGGGCGCCACTGACATCTCCCCCCACCACCCTCTGCTATGGGCATACGGAAAAGGGCATTAATTAGCTCGTTGCAGGAGAGCTCCACCACCAAACCCAAGATAAATGCACACTTAGTTTTTGAACAGTCTTTTGGTTTAATCATCGCTGCTGCCACTACGGCGGGAGTCGGGTGCCTGTGACTTTAATTCAAACTCACTTTGCAGGCGAGGAAACAAGTGTTTGCACCCGGCTCTTTTTCGGGGCATGGGGGAGTCGGAGTTTCCCAGGGTCTTGTACTCTCTTTTGGGGTCTATGACTCTATGATCTCTGTGCCTCATTCCAGAGCCCTTTTCTGTTAAATTTAGGGAATTTAATTGGTGCCCAGGTTCTCGATAGGGGATAATAAGTGAAACAACAATAATGTCAATGTCTCGGAGGTGAGAAAGACAATACAGAGTCATACACTGCTGGATTTACGCTTTCTGACAGCCGGCATCCTCCTTCCTCAGGTGCTTTTTTCCAGGCAAGCTGGCCTGGGCTGGGGAGAAGGCAGCGTCAGGAAATTGGTAAAGGGAACTCAGCTGGGGAGTCTCCACCAAAGTAAAGGGGAACAAAGTGGAGACTCCCAGAGAAGGGAGGAGGTAGGTCGCAGAGGGAGAGGGCTCTAAAGCTAGAGAAAAGGGGGGCTTTTGCTAAGTGTCCGAAGAGTAAATTTGAAGAAGGAAGGAATTGGGGCAGGACTCCCTGAGAGGGAGGGCATGGGTTAGCAGGAGGTGAAATGGACTCAAGAGGCAAAGGGATGTTGCCCTATGTGGCCCAGACTTCCAGAGACTGCACGTTAGACTACCGCTGCAGGAAAAGCTTGGGACGGGGAGAGAGCACTGCTCTTTGCAGAGGTCTATCGCTTTCCCAAGGAGTTCGCCACAACCCTCCGGGCCAAACTTTGATTTCACCATTGTTCTTTTAGGACCTATAGACCTCACGTTTACCACTTTGGGAAAACTTCCCTATTGGGTCTCATGGCATACTGACCTCCTCTGAGAAGTTCCTTAAGCATGGTCTGGGGTCCACTTTTACAGTTCAGAAGTTTTCTTTTTTCATTATGCACTTTATGATCAACACTTTGCTGGGAGAGCCCTGAGTAGCATTTGGTCTGCAATGTCCAAAGAATCAAAAGGAACTTTTAGGGAATTTTGTTCCTGGGTGGCTGAGATGTAAGCTAGGGATGTGGGGAAAAGTCACCTAGTTTGTAGCTGCTTTTTGCAAAAACAAATTGCTTGCTAAAAGGCTAATACTTTCTTGCTAAAGGGCTTTCCTTTGCTGGGTTTCAAGTCAGCCAGGCACCCTCTTGGGTATCTTGGATATGTTTTGTCTGTTAGCTGTCCATTGGTCAGTAAGTAAGAAATATTGTTTGATTCCTCTAACCCTTACCCCCAGTCTTGTCCCAGAACAGCCCCACAAGTGGATCCTTCCTGTTACAGGTGTCACTCTATTGCTACATATTTCAGAAGGTGAGAAGAGGGGAAAAGGGAGTGAGTGAGAGACTTGGTTTCAATGCATTATTCATTCTTTTCATTACATCTGCAAAGTAGAAAAAAAAAAAGGGATGCCCTACAGAGAGCAGTCGGAACACATTTGGTCATTGCTTTCCTTATGCCCCTTAGACTAGGCAGCCCACACCCAGCATGTAGGTCATGGAATTATAGGATCCCAAATTTAGAACTAGAGGAAGACCTTAGAGGTCGTGGGGTGTAGCCCCTTCCTTTTTCGGGTAAAGGAAATTGAGTTCCAGAGCAGCATCATAAACTAGTTAGTACCTTAAGCAGGATTTGAATTCTGTGCTTTGTGAATTCAGGCTGACTCTATTCACTGTTTGTACTGCTTCTCATGAGGTGCTTGCTCTGAGGGCAAAGTGGAAAGCTCTCATTTCTTTGTCTTCAAACAGAAAGCAAGGCTCAGCAGGTAGATTTAACGATTCTTTTCTTTAGAATTTTACTTGTGAATTTCCTTGTTCCTTCAGCTTTTCTAGAAGGGGCTGGGAAATTCACTGACAGAACTTGGTTGGGGGAATAGTATGTTGATAAATAATAAGTAATGGTCCTTGAAAATACCCTTAACTGCAAAAATGAGAAGAGTGTCTTGAATTGCTAGAGGCAAACCTTAATAATTCCAGTTAGGGAGGAAGAAGGAAGATTATAGGTAGTACCTTTGCTACCAATTGCCCTTATGGGGGAAAAGCTAGAGTTTAAGGGGTGGAGGAAGAGAAGCTCACCATTTGATATTTCCTAGGTCTTTACCACCGAATATAATACCCTTAGATGGGGAAATTTTGAGTGCTATGGAATTAAGGCGCTGAAAATTTTCCTTGGATTGCTATAAGAGTAGAAAGGTCTTATTCCCATTCTTCCTTTTTCACCATCTGCAGAGGTCACAAGACCTACAGCACCAAGTACTTTAGATTGATTTATCAGTGCTAAAAGCATATAAACGCAACCAATTTTTACCCTGGCCATGTTTGCCAAGATGAAGCACTTATTAGATTTATATGTTGTAATGACCTAATTTTTCAAACACTAATTTTCTTATAATGAATTGCAGAAGTTAACAACAAAACAAAACAATGAAGACAGGAAATTTCCTGGAAGAAAAAAAATCCAGTTGTGTGAGAGTTCCATGAAAACCATGGTCCAAAAAAAAGGATAGCATAATGTCATCGTATGGATTTATCCACCACTTCTGTGATCAAGACAACTATTTATTAGAGTTTTAGATTATTGACAATTACAATGGATAAAAAAAAATCAGTTCTATTGAGGGGAACTTAAGTTTACAAAAGGCACAGTAGCTGATTTTAGATGAGACAGATTTCAAAGAAAGATTGTTAAAGATTATTGTTAAAGTATTGTTAAATATACTTGTTCAGTCCTATCTGAAAGATTGCAGAATTAGTCATCATTAAAGAATGGCCTATTGCTTCAGAAAAGGGATCATAGATTTTGAGCTGGAAGGAACCTAGAAGGAACTGGAAGGAGGTCACCTACTCAAGTTCCTTATTGTATCTGTCCTGATTCCCCCTAGCTGCTGATGCCTTCCCCTTTAGTCCACTCCTCTGAATTGTTATTAATCTACTTGGTACTTACTCACTTATGTTCCTGTTGTTTTGCCAACACAGGTGAAAAAACTCCTCCAAGGCCAGGGCATTGTTGTCTTTGTATCTCTGCTTCCAGGGACATAATGCTAGTCCCTTAATAAATGCTTGTGGAATGAATTTTATTGATAAAGTAATTGAGTCCCAGAAAGGTTAAGTGGTTTGTCCCTGAACACACTGGTATGTTGGAGAGCCAGAATTCAAAGTTAGGTGGTGCGGTGAATAGAGCCCTTGGTCCTAGAGTCAAACACTTAACAGT
>NW_020945574.1:0-2943 GCF_900497805.2 Vombatus ursinus
TTTCCTCAAATGTATGATAGAGAATAAACCATTTATTTTAAATGACCACTGAAACTCACTGGATAATTTTCCTTTAAATTTTTCCCATGTCTTTGAAGTTAAAATGTAGATCTAATCCACAAATATTCATTCTTACACCCTGCCTAGCTCACAGGGTTGTTGTGAAGAACGAAGTTGTCTCCCATAGTATAGAAAGAAGTGCTTTGAAATCCTTAAGGTACAAGCGTAAGTTTAACAGGTTATCAATGATTGCTCAACTCAAACTTAAGTGTGAGGTGATGATATTATTTTGATGGATCAGTTTCAGGGAAAGACACGTCTTGTACTAATTGCCACTTAATCTATTGATGACTAGCCTAATTAATGTAAGTCAGGTTTGGAGCCATCAGTGTGTTAGTGACAAAACTTTCTCTCCTTTCTTGATGTTATATATCACTTTAGAAAAATCAAAAGAAAAGCAGTGGGCCCACGAGAAAACATTCGGAGGCTGTTGCAACACCGGGACGCATCGGGGTGAGTGAAAAACTACGCTTTTTACGTTTGTGTGCATGCAAATTAGATCGTAAATATATCCTGGTTTCATTCTCCATCCCCCATCTTATTTACACAAAGAAATTTGGTTTCTAACAATAGACAAACACTTAACAAAATCTTCTTGAGAGTCATTAAAACCGTCCCCGGGATTGTTTGTCTTGTCATTCTCTACAGTCACTTTTGATTCTCCTGGAAAACCAGTCCATATGGAGAAAAGAAAGATGATTTATCGTCAGTCGGCTGATTAAAATAAAGGGTTAATTAGGATACTAAAAGTTGCTTGTTAATTTACCAAGATCTCCAGTGTAGGTGAGAACAAATATGTAATCTGCTGTCCCACCTCAGATTAAAAAGAAATCTGGTTTACATTCAGTTTGGTTCTGTAACTTCTTTCAACTGGAAACCTCCTTTTTGACCCCAAGTGCCCTGAAAGATGTTTGAAAGTCACAGAGAAACTTTTAATGTCAGAAGAGAGGCAGAGACCACCTGGAGAAATACATATTTTAAAAAAATATTGTGGCTCTCACCTTTTCCAGACACCGACGGATATACTTCCTGCTCATCCCCAGGCTTCAGAGAAGCTCCGGGGTAGGAGTCTTAACTATCAGAATAATTGAAAAGAACAAGTTGAAGGATTTGTTTAGCCTGGGATGCCAAGCGCTGGAGGAAAAGGCAGGAGAGGGTAGGGAAGGGACCATTTCCTGATAGGTAGTAGTTTTTCCTTCTCGGAAAAAATATGTAAATGTCACCGTAAAATGCCCTTCCTGTAACGTAAAAGGTCACTGGCACTGTTTTCTTTCCAGGAGGGTTTAGGAATTTTGACCTCACGATTGATGGGATTGACATCCGTTAAAAGATAAATTCTAAGGACCACTGAGAAGACAAGAAAAGAAAACCACGCCACTGGATCATTCATGGAAAGAAAGATTTAGGATATCAAACTCGAGCCATTTAGAGCAGATGCAGAAATTAAAAAAAAAAAACTACTATAGAGAGTGGGTGGGAGTGGGGAAAGGACACACGGATTAGGACTTTGCATCATTCCTCAAATGAAAACACCGGAGAACTGGAGAAAAGCAAATTTAGGTCAGGACAGGGGGAGCCGTTTGTTAGTCGGGTAGCTTAACTTCATGCATATGGCTTACTTTTTGTGACCGGTTTATCCTCCAAACCTCTTTAGGTGCGAATGCTCTAACTGGACTAAAAGGTGAGCACAGGGCACTACCCTAGCTGAGGGGACAAGTCCGTTCAACCCTACATCTCAAGCCTGTCCTAATCTTATCCTTCCCTAGCAGTTCACTGGACATTAATACCTGTCGGACTCGCGGTTCTCTCTACTAAACTATCTCAAACTTCCGGATCTTTCTGCGTTCTAAACCTGTTGTGCGTTCACCTTCCGACGCGTCTCGTTCCTTTGGCGGTTGGTTTGGCTTCATTGTCAACTTAGAAGAGGCGGGCGAAAGCTAGCTTTAGCTCTGCTTCTTTTGTATTTTGTGCCCTAAGACCCCTTGACTTTGTTTTAATTTTATCTGTCCAATGAATTCTCCATTTCGATTTCACAAACCCACAGGTAAGATGCGAAGGGCCATTAGGCTTAAGCAAGTAATTTTCTTTTTAAAGCTGGGATTTGGGGGAAAAAAATGAGTGAAATGCAAATGATTTTTAAAAGTTGGAAGTTGGGAAAAAAAATGTGATTTGAACTTTGTGAATATGTTTTAATCACAAGATACCCTACAAAGATTTTTATTCCATTCGAGTCACAAATATTTCGTGCACTCCTCATTGCTGGGCTTGCAGTTAAGGGGGCTGCTTTGAAACGGTAGGTTGGGAGAGAGGATGCTGTTCAGCAGCTCACAGAGGGAGTTGCTGCACCACTGTCTGGTTCAGAATTCAGAAAAGATTTAGCATCTGTGTGTTCCCCGTGTCCCCCCTCCCCCATGTGTCCACTGCCCCCAAGGACACACATCACTTCTACGATTGAGCTTTACGGGTAATGACTTGGCCTGCTACTATCCTTTTTTTTCCTCTTTTATTATTTTTTTCCCCTTTTTATGTGTTTCTACTCTCTCTCTGTTCTGTGTGTGTGTGCTTTGGGTACGTATGAGAAGGGAGGAGGTAGCCTGAGAAGCAATTGCTCCACCAGTGGGCGTTTTCTGGCTGCTGCCGGAGCGTCCATGGGAGGCACTGCAGTGATTTTATCCGCTGCTTTTGAGCATCCATCGAGCAACATATACATCAGAGGGCATAGAAAACACACAGAGCCCATAGGTATACTCGCTCCCCCTCCCCCAACCTCCACACCTGGAGAAGACGACGAGTCCTTGCTCCTTTCGGGAGCCACTGCTGGACCAGCCCCGACAGACATCATCAAGTCCCCTTCCACCTAGAGAGGGGGATGAAAATGTGAAG
>NW_020945575.1:0-2968 GCF_900497805.2 Vombatus ursinus
TTTCCTCAAATGTATGATAGAGAATAAACCATTTATTTTAAATGACCGCTGAAACTCAGTGGATAATTTTCCTTTAAATTTTTCCCATGTCTTTGAAGTTAAGATGTAGATCTAATCTACAAATATTCATTCTTACACCTTGCCTAGCTCACAGGGTTGTTGTGAAGAACGAAGTTGACTCTCATAGTATAGAGAGAAGTGTTTTGAAATCCTTAAGGTGCAAGTGTAAGTTTAATAGATTATCAATGATTGCTCAACTCAAACTTAAGTGTGAGCTGATGATATTATTTTGATGGATCAGTTTCAGTGAAAGACAAGTCTTGTACTAATTGCCACTTAATCTATTGATGACTAGCCTAATTAACGTAACTCAGGTTTGGAGCCATCAGTGTGTTAGTGACAAAACTTTCTCTCCTTTCTTGATGTTATATATCACTTTAGAAAAATCAAAAGAAAAGCAGTGGGCCCACGAGAAAGCATTCGGAGGGTGTTGCAACACCGGGACGCATCGGGGTGAATGAAAAAGTACGCCTTTACGTTTGTGTGCATGCAAATTAGATCGTAAATATATCCTGGTTTCATTCTCCATCCCCCATCTTATTTACACAAAGAAATTTGGTTTCTAACAATATACAAACAAAATCTTCTTGAGAGTCATTAAAACTGTCCCCGGGATTGTTTGTCTTGTCATTCTCTACAGTCACTTTTGATTCTCCTGGAAAACCAGTCCATCTGGAGAAAAGAAAGATGATCTATCGCCAGTCGGCTGATTAAAATAAAGGGTTAATTAGGATACTAAAAGTTGCTTGTTAATTTACCAAGATCTCCAGTGTAGGTGAGAACAAATATGTAATCTGCTGTCCCACCCCAGATTAAAAAGAAATCTGGTTTACATTCAGTTTGGTTCTGTAACTTCTTTCAACTGGAAACCTCCTTTTTGACCCCAGATGCCCTGAAAGATGTTTGAAAGCCACAGAGAAACTTTTAATGTAAAGAAGAGAGGCAGAGACCACTGGAGAAATACATATTTTAAAAAAAATGCTGTGGCTCTCACCTTTTCCAGACACCGACGGATATACTTCCTGCTCACCCCCAGGCTTCAGAGAAGCTCCGGGGTAGGAGTCTTAACTATCAGAATAATTAAAAAGAGCAAGTTGAAGGATTTGTTTAGCCTGGGATGCCAAGCGCTGGAAGAAAAGGCAGGAGAGGGTAGGGAAGGGACCATTTCCTGATAGGTAGTAGTTTTTCCTTCTCGGAAAAAAAATGTAAATGTCACTGTAAAATGCCTTTCCTGTAACGTAAAAGGTCACTGGCACTGTTTTCTTTCCAGGACGGTTTAGGAATTTTGACCTCACGATTGATGGGATTGACATCCGTTAAAAGATAAATTCCAAGGACCACTGAGAAGACAAGAAAAGAAAACCACACCACTGGATCATTCATGGAAAGAAAGACTTAGGATATCAAACGCGAGCCATTTAGAGCAGATGCAGAAATTAAAAAAAAAAACAACAACAACAAAAAACTACTACAGAGAGTGAGTGGGAGTGGGGAAAGGACACACGGATTAGGACTTTGCATCATTCCTCAAATAAAAACACCGGAGAACTGGAGAAAAGCAAGTTTAGGTCAGGACAGGGGGAGCCGTTTCTTAGTTGGGTAGCTTAACTTCATGCATATGGCTTACTTTTTGTGACCGGTTCATCCTCCAAACCGCTTTAGGTGCGAATACTCTAACTGGACTAAAAGGTGAGCACAGGGCAGTACCCTAGCTGAGGGGACAAGTCCGTTCAACCCTACATTTCAAGCCTATCCTAATCTTATCCTTCCCTAGCAGTTCACTGGACACTAATACCTGTCGGACTCGCGGTTCTCTCTATTAAACTATCTCAAACTCCCGGATCTTTCTGCGTTCTAAACCTGTTGTGCGTTCACCTTCCGACGCGTCTCGTTCCTTTGGCGGTTGGTTTGGCTTCATTGTCAACTTAGAAGAGGCGGGCGAAAGCTAGCTTTAGCTCTGCTTCCTTTGTATTTTGTGCCCTAAGACCCCTTGACTTTGTTTTAATTTTATCTGTCCAATGAATTCTCCATTTCGATTTCACAAACCCACAGTTAAGATGCGAAAGGCCATTAGGCTTCAGCAAGTACTTTTCTTTTTAAAGTTGGGATTTGGGGGAAAAAAGAGTGAAATGCAAATGATTTTTAAAAGTTGGAAGTTGGAAAAAAAAGTGTGATTTGAACTTGTGGATACGTTTTAATCACAAGATACCCTACAAAGATTTTTATTCCATTCGCGTCACAAATATTTCGTGCAATCCTCATTGCTGGGCTTTGCAGTTAAGGGGGCTGCTTTGAAACGGTAGGTTGGGAGAGAGGATGCTGTTCAGCAGCTCACAGAAGGAGTTGCTGCACCACTGTCTGGTTCAGAATTCAGAAAAGATTTA
This sequence comes from Vombatus ursinus, assembly GCF_900497805.2. NCBI lineage: Eukaryota > Metazoa > Chordata > Mammalia > Diprotodontia > Vombatidae > Vombatus > Vombatus ursinus. The sequence continues at coordinate 2,445 of NW_020945575.1, forward strand.
GCATCTGTGTGTTCCCCGTGTTCCCCCTCCCCCATGTGTCCACTGCCCCCAAGGACACCCATCACTTCTACGATTGAGCTTTACGGGTAATGACTTGGCCTACTTCTATCCTTTTTTTTCCTCTTTTATTTTTTTCCCCCTTTTTATGTGTTTCTACTCTCTCTCTGTTCTCTCTGTGTGCGCTTTGGGTACGTATGAGAAGGGAGGAGGTAGCTTGAGAAGCAATTGCTCCGCCAGTGGGCGTTTTCTGGCTGCTGCCGGAGCGTCCATGGGAGGCACTGCAGTGATTTTATCCGCTGCTTTTGAGCATCCATCGAGCAACGTATACATCAGAGGGCATAGAAAGCACACAGAGCCCATAGGTATACTCGCTTCCCCTCCCCCAACCTCCACAATTGGAGAAGAAGACCAGTCCTTGTTCCATTCGGGAGCCACTGCTGGACCAGCGCTGACAGACATCAAGTCCCCTTCCACCTAGAGAGGGGGATGAAAATGTGAAGATTTTACGGGGGGGGGAACCGAAG
>NW_020945576.1:0-2943 GCF_900497805.2 Vombatus ursinus
TTTCCTCAAATGTATGATAGAGAATAAACCATTTATTTTAAATGACCACTGAAACTCACTGGATAATTTTCCTTTAAATTTTTCCCATGTCTTTGAAGTTAAAATGTAGATCTAATCCACAAATATTCATTCTTACACCCTGCCTAGCTCACAGGGTTGTTGTGAAGAACGAAGTTGTCTCCCATAGTATAGAAAGAAGTGCTTTGAAATCCTTAAGGTACAAGCGTAAGTTTAACAGGTTATCAATGATTGCTCAACTCAAACTTAAGTGTGAGGTGATGATATTATTTTGATGGATCAGTTTCAGGGAAAGACACGTCTTGTACTAATTGCCACTTAATCTATTGATGACTAGCCTAATTAATGTAAGTCAGGTTTGGAGCCATCAGTGTGTTAGTGACAAAACTTTCTCTCCTTTCTTGATGTTATATATCACTTTAGAAAAATCAAAAGAAAAGCAGTGGGCCCACGAGAAAACATTCGGAGGCTGTTGCAACACCGGGACGCATCGGGGTGAGTGAAAAACTACGCTTTTTACGTTTGTGTGCATGCAAATTAGATCGTAAATATATCCTGGTTTCATTCTCCATCCCCCATCTTATTTACACAAAGAAATTTGGTTTCTAACAATAGACAAACACTTAACAAAATCTTCTTGAGAGTCATTAAAACCGTCCCCGGGATTGTTTGTCTTGTCATTCTCTACAGTCACTTTTGATTCTCCTGGAAAACCAGTCCATATGGAGAAAAGAAAGATGATTTATCGTCAGTCGGCTGATTAAAATAAAGGGTTAATTAGGATACTAAAAGTTGCTTGTTAATTTACCAAGATCTCCAGTGTAGGTGAGAACAAATATGTAATCTGCTGTCCCACCTCAGATTAAAAAGAAATCTGGTTTACATTCAGTTTGGTTCTGTAACTTCTTTCAACTGGAAACCTCCTTTTTGACCCCAAGTGCCCTGAAAGATGTTTGAAAGTCACAGAGAAACTTTTAATGTCAGAAGAGAGGCAGAGACCACCTGGAGAAATACATATTTTAAAAAAATATTGTGGCTCTCACCTTTTCCAGACACCGACGGATATACTTCCTGCTCATCCCCAGGCTTCAGAGAAGCTCCGGGGTAGGAGTCTTAACTATCAGAATAATTGAAAAGAACAAGTTGAAGGATTTGTTTAGCCTGGGATGCCAAGCGCTGGAGGAAAAGGCAGGAGAGGGTAGGGAAGGGACCATTTCCTGATAGGTAGTAGTTTTTCCTTCTCGGAAAAAATATGTAAATGTCACCGTAAAATGCCCTTCCTGTAACGTAAAAGGTCACTGGCACTGTTTTCTTTCCAGGAGGGTTTAGGAATTTTGACCTCACGATTGATGGGATTGACATCCGTTAAAAGATAAATTCTAAGGACCACTGAGAAGACAAGAAAAGAAAACCACGCCACTGGATCATTCATGGAAAGAAAGATTTAGGATATCAAACTCGAGCCATTTAGAGCAGATGCAGAAATTAAAAAAAAAAAACTACTATAGAGAGTGGGTGGGAGTGGGGAAAGGACACACGGATTAGGACTTTGCATCATTCCTCAAATGAAAACACCGGAGAACTGGAGAAAAGCAAATTTAGGTCAGGACAGGGGGAGCCGTTTGTTAGTCGGGTAGCTTAACTTCATGCATATGGCTTACTTTTTGTGACCGGTTTATCCTCCAAACCTCTTTAGGTGCGAATGCTCTAACTGGACTAAAAGGTGAGCACAGGGCACTACCCTAGCTGAGGGGACAAGTCCGTTCAACCCTACATCTCAAGCCTGTCCTAATCTTATCCTTCCCTAGCAGTTCACTGGACATTAATACCTGTCGGACTCGCGGTTCTCTCTACTAAACTATCTCAAACTTCCGGATCTTTCTGCGTTCTAAACCTGTTGTGCGTTCACCTTCCGACGCGTCTCGTTCCTTTGGCGGTTGGTTTGGCTTCATTGTCAACTTAGAAGAGGCGGGCGAAAGCTAGCTTTAGCTCTGCTTCTTTTGTATTTTGTGCCCTAAGACCCCTTGACTTTGTTTTAATTTTATCTGTCCAATGAATTCTCCATTTCGATTTCACAAACCCACAGGTAAGATGCGAAGGGCCATTAGGCTTAAGCAAGTAATTTTCTTTTTAAAGCTGGGATTTGGGGGAAAAAAATGAGTGAAATGCAAATGATTTTTAAAAGTTGGAAGTTGGGAAAAAAAATGTGATTTGAACTTTGTGAATATGTTTTAATCACAAGATACCCTACAAAGATTTTTATTCCATTCGAGTCACAAATATTTCGTGCACTCCTCATTGCTGGGCTTGCAGTTAAGGGGGCTGCTTTGAAACGGTAGGTTGGGAGAGAGGATGCTGTTCAGCAGCTCACAGAGGGAGTTGCTGCACCACTGTCTGGTTCAGAATTCAGAAAAGATTTAGCATCTGTGTGTTCCCCGTGTCCCCCCTCCCCCATGTGTCCACTGCCCCCAAGGACACACATCACTTCTACGATTGAGCTTTACGGGTAATGACTTGGCCTGCTACTATCCTTTTTTTTCCTCTTTTATTATTTTTTTCCCCTTTTTATGTGTTTCTACTCTCTCTCTGTTCTGTGTGTGTGTGCTTTGGGTACGTATGAGAAGGGAGGAGGTAGCCTGAGAAGCAATTGCTCCACCAGTGGGCGTTTTCTGGCTGCTGCCGGAGCGTCCATGGGAGGCACTGCAGTGATTTTATCCGCTGCTTTTGAGCATCCATCGAGCAACATATACATCAGAGGGCATAGAAAACACACAGAGCCCATAGGTATACTCGCTCCCCCTCCCCCAACCTCCACACCTGGAGAAGACGACGAGTCCTTGCTCCTTTCGGGAGCCACTGCTGGACCAGCCCCGACAGACATCATCAAGTCCCCTTCCACCTAGAGAGGGGGATGAAAATGTGAAG
>NW_020945577.1:0-2968 GCF_900497805.2 Vombatus ursinus
TTTCCTCAAATGTATGATAGAGAATAAACCATTTATTTTAAATGACCGCTGAAACTCAGTGGATAATTTTCCTTTAAATTTTTCCCATGTCTTTGAAGTTAAGATGTAGATCTAATCTACAAATATTCATTCTTACACCTTGCCTAGCTCACAGGGTTGTTGTGAAGAACGAAGTTGACTCTCATAGTATAGAGAGAAGTGTTTTGAAATCCTTAAGGTGCAAGTGTAAGTTTAATAGATTATCAATGATTGCTCAACTCAAACTTAAGTGTGAGCTGATGATATTATTTTGATGGATCAGTTTCAGTGAAAGACAAGTCTTGTACTAATTGCCACTTAATCTATTGATGACTAGCCTAATTAACGTAACTCAGGTTTGGAGCCATCAGTGTGTTAGTGACAAAACTTTCTCTCCTTTCTTGATGTTATATATCACTTTAGAAAAATCAAAAGAAAAGCAGTGGGCCCACGAGAAAGCATTCGGAGGGTGTTGCAACACCGGGACGCATCGGGGTGAATGAAAAAGTACGCCTTTACGTTTGTGTGCATGCAAATTAGATCGTAAATATATCCTGGTTTCATTCTCCATCCCCCATCTTATTTACACAAAGAAATTTGGTTTCTAACAATATACAAACAAAATCTTCTTGAGAGTCATTAAAACTGTCCCCGGGATTGTTTGTCTTGTCATTCTCTACAGTCACTTTTGATTCTCCTGGAAAACCAGTCCATCTGGAGAAAAGAAAGATGATCTATCGCCAGTCGGCTGATTAAAATAAAGGGTTAATTAGGATACTAAAAGTTGCTTGTTAATTTACCAAGATCTCCAGTGTAGGTGAGAACAAATATGTAATCTGCTGTCCCACCCCAGATTAAAAAGAAATCTGGTTTACATTCAGTTTGGTTCTGTAACTTCTTTCAACTGGAAACCTCCTTTTTGACCCCAGATGCCCTGAAAGATGTTTGAAAGCCACAGAGAAACTTTTAATGTAAAGAAGAGAGGCAGAGACCACTGGAGAAATACATATTTTAAAAAAAATGCTGTGGCTCTCACCTTTTCCAGACACCGACGGATATACTTCCTGCTCACCCCCAGGCTTCAGAGAAGCTCCGGGGTAGGAGTCTTAACTATCAGAATAATTAAAAAGAGCAAGTTGAAGGATTTGTTTAGCCTGGGATGCCAAGCGCTGGAAGAAAAGGCAGGAGAGGGTAGGGAAGGGACCATTTCCTGATAGGTAGTAGTTTTTCCTTCTCGGAAAAAAAATGTAAATGTCACTGTAAAATGCCTTTCCTGTAACGTAAAAGGTCACTGGCACTGTTTTCTTTCCAGGACGGTTTAGGAATTTTGACCTCACGATTGATGGGATTGACATCCGTTAAAAGATAAATTCCAAGGACCACTGAGAAGACAAGAAAAGAAAACCACACCACTGGATCATTCATGGAAAGAAAGACTTAGGATATCAAACGCGAGCCATTTAGAGCAGATGCAGAAATTAAAAAAAAAAACAACAACAACAAAAAACTACTACAGAGAGTGAGTGGGAGTGGGGAAAGGACACACGGATTAGGACTTTGCATCATTCCTCAAATAAAAACACCGGAGAACTGGAGAAAAGCAAGTTTAGGTCAGGACAGGGGGAGCCGTTTCTTAGTTGGGTAGCTTAACTTCATGCATATGGCTTACTTTTTGTGACCGGTTCATCCTCCAAACCGCTTTAGGTGCGAATACTCTAACTGGACTAAAAGGTGAGCACAGGGCAGTACCCTAGCTGAGGGGACAAGTCCGTTCAACCCTACATTTCAAGCCTATCCTAATCTTATCCTTCCCTAGCAGTTCACTGGACACTAATACCTGTCGGACTCGCGGTTCTCTCTATTAAACTATCTCAAACTCCCGGATCTTTCTGCGTTCTAAACCTGTTGTGCGTTCACCTTCCGACGCGTCTCGTTCCTTTGGCGGTTGGTTTGGCTTCATTGTCAACTTAGAAGAGGCGGGCGAAAGCTAGCTTTAGCTCTGCTTCCTTTGTATTTTGTGCCCTAAGACCCCTTGACTTTGTTTTAATTTTATCTGTCCAATGAATTCTCCATTTCGATTTCACAAACCCACAGTTAAGATGCGAAAGGCCATTAGGCTTCAGCAAGTACTTTTCTTTTTAAAGTTGGGATTTGGGGGAAAAAAGAGTGAAATGCAAATGATTTTTAAAAGTTGGAAGTTGGAAAAAAAAGTGTGATTTGAACTTGTGGATACGTTTTAATCACAAGATACCCTACAAAGATTTTTATTCCATTCGCGTCACAAATATTTCGTGCAATCCTCATTGCTGGGCTTTGCAGTTAAGGGGGCTGCTTTGAAACGGTAGGTTGGGAGAGAGGATGCTGTTCAGCAGCTCACAGAAGGAGTTGCTGCACCACTGTCTGGTTCAGAATTCAGAAAAGATTTAGCATCTGTGTGTTCCCCGTGTTCCCCCTCCCCCATGTGTCCACTGCCCCCAAGGACACCCATCACTTCTACGATTGAGCTTTACGGGTAATGACTTGGCCTACTTCTATCCTTTTTTTTCCTCTTTTATTTTTTTCCCCCTTTTTATGTGTTTCTACTCTCTCTCTGTTCTCTCTGTGTGCGCTTTGGGTACGTATGAGAAGGGAGGAGGTAGCTTGAGAAGCAATTGCTCCGCCAGTGGGCGTTTTCTGGCTGCTGCCGGAGCGTCCATGGGAGGCACTGCAGTGATTTTATCCGCTGCTTTTGAGCATCCATCGAGCAACGTATACATCAGAGGGCATAGAAAGCACACAGAGCCCATAGGTATACTCGCTTCCCCTCCCCCAACCTCCACAATTGGAGAAGAAGACCAGTCCTTGTTCCATTCGGGAGCCACTGCTGGACCAGCGCTGACAGACATCAAGTCCCCTTCCACCTAGAGAGGGGGATGAAAATGTGAAGATTTTACGGGGGGGGGAACCGAAG
>NW_020945578.1:0-2981 GCF_900497805.2 Vombatus ursinus
TATGAATTAGAAGTCCCCTTGGGAACAAGACATTACTTCAAACAGCTTAGAATTAAGACTGTTCTAATTTCTAGAATATTGATATTAGAGCATAGACCATTCGATTCACTTCATACACATTTCATTAGGGCTGTATTTCTAAATGATGACTCCAAGCCCTGAGTCATGCGTAGTAACATAGTCATACAATAAGACTTTCCTAATCTTGCATCAAGTCAAGCTGCTCTGTATTGCCTTAATATCCATTAATAGATCTGCTTGATAACTAACTGTTCCTCAGGTGCTAGGAAGTCCTCCTGACAAGCAGACAAGACCTCAAGGCTCCAACACCAGGGTCAAAGTCACTGCCTTAGATTCTGACATTAAATGATTTTCAGAGTGGAAAGCCAAGTCGAAGATTCAGGCTTAATTCTCATACAGGGGCAGAGAACTAAATGAGAGCCTGTTAAAAGTAAACCATTTTCAAAATGCTCTAAATCACTTTTGATTACAGAAATGCAAATCAAAACAACTCTGAGGCACCACATCACACATATCAGATTGGCCAACATGACAAAACAGGAAAATGATAAGTGTTGGAAAAGATGTGGGAAAATTGGAACACTAATGCATTGTTGGTGTAGTTGTGAAATGATCCAACCATTTTGGAGAGCAATTTGGAATTATGTCCAAAGAGCTATAAAAATGTGCACACCCTTTCACCCAGCAATAGTACTTCTAGGGCAATATCCCAAAGAGATCATACAAATAGGAAAACAACTCACATGTACCAAAATACTTATAGCAGCTCTTTTTGTGGTGGTAAAGAATTGGAATTTAAGAGGATGCTCATCAATTGGGAATGGCTGAACAAGTTGTGGTATATGAATGTAATTGAATACTATTGTGCTATAAGAAATGATGGATAGGTAGACTTCAGAAAAACCTGCAAAGACTTGTATGGTCTGATGCTGAGTGAAATCAGCAGAACCAGGAGAATGCTGCACACAATAACAGCCAGGTTGTGTGATGATTAATATCGATAGACTTAATCCTTCTCAGCAATACAAGGATCTAAGACATCTCCAAAGGCCCCGTGATGGAAAATGCTATCCACATCCAAAGAAACAACTATAGAGTTTGAACGCAGATGGAAGCATACTATTTGCTATTTTTTCTTCTATTGTGTTTTGTTTTCCATTTTCTGGTAGTTCCTCCTATTGGTTCTAATTCTTACTTACAACATCACGAATGTGAAAATTTGTTTAATAGGAATGTATATGTTGAGCCTTTATCAGATTGTGATCTTCTTAGAGACATCTTGGAGAGGGAGGGGAGGACGGAGGGGCAGAAAAAAATTAAAGCTCAAAAGCTTATGGAAGTGACTGTTGATAAATCAAAATAAGTTAATTTTTAAAAAAAATTAAATTGAGTTACATTTTAAACAAAGTTAACCTTTTTCAGGACTTCAGTGCTGCTCTTTGCAGGATCTGTCAACTGGCCAAAATTTTCTTTTTTAAATGGTGGGTTTTTTTAAACGGGCTTTCATCACTCGTTGGTTTTGCCTACTTTTTCATAGCCTCCTATCCCAACATCATGATGTGTTTGAGCCTCATCTTGGACTTGGCCCCTGATCTTCCCTATCCGTTCTGTCTGCCCTCTTAGGAACCAGCATCCTCATCTGAACAGATGATTCCATGCTCCTAATGAGTTCCATTAAAGTACATCCTGGCATTTGCAGCACGTGTTCTGCAGTGGAATTCAACAAACCAGAATCCACATGCTGTTTTCTGTACTTTATCCATGCCCATGTTGATTTCCTCTATGTCACCACTCTTGTCAAAGAATTCATAGACTTGTTTCTCAGCTATGTAAAAGGAGAGGTTCCCAATGTACAAGGTGCAGCATTTCTTCAATAACTTCTCTTAGTTTTGTCGCTCTAGAAGTGCTGGGTGAGGTATTGGTCTCACTGCATGTAAGAGTCGCTGTCCAGCACGATCTGGAGTCCACTTGACAAAGAAAGTGTGGAAGTGAGGCAAGTGACATTCCTGGGACCCACAGCTGTAGTTCCAACCGAGACTTTTTTACTCTAAATCTTGTCCCCTTTCTGTAATTAGGGCCATGCAAAATAGAGATAAAGACTGAACCTATGATTTCACTGAAATAGGGAACTCCTAGGAGATGAAAATCTCTCTTTCACTGCAATTTTGTGTTAGTAGGTTCGCCTAGAGCATTGAGAGGTATAGTGACTTACCCATGGTCACACAGATACTTTGGGTTAGAGACAGGACCACCTTTTATATTTACTTATATATGTACCTATTAGCTCCTCTGGTAGTATTAGCTCCTTGAGTGTTGGGCCTGTTAATTTGCATATTTGTGTCCCCAGCCTAGTATACTGCTTAGCATCTATAATAAAAGCTAAGTGATTTATTGGGTGTTACAAAGTGTGATATTGATCTGGGTTGGGAAGAAGGAAGTGACATTAAAAATGAATCACATCAACCAAACTTATTTTTTAAAAAAGAAAATGGAGAAAAGACCAAAATTACGTGTTTCCCTGAGATTCCTAGCTCTACTAACACTCATTTACCCCTTAAAGGTCCTTTTCCAGACCTTCTGGTCTTGTCTCCATTCATTAAAAAATCAAAATTGGGGGTAGTTAGGTGGTACAGAGGATAGAGTACTAGCCCTGAAGTCAAGAAGACCTGGGTTCACATTCTGCCGCAGACACATAACTCTCAATAGCTGTGTGACCCTGGGCAAGTCACAACCCCATTGCCTCACCAAAAAAAAAAACAACAAAAAACTAAAAAAACCCACAATCTTCTCATCCCTCCTCCTGCATGCCACCAATGTTGTGTCCATGAATATGTATTTTCCAGTTGCCTCCAGAGTAGAAATGGAATTGATTTTCAAAATCTGTATGAATGAAAGTTCTCTTTCAGACCAAGCCCTAACTTCTTTAACATTGCTTTGCTTCCCAGGATGCTATACAAAAT
>NW_020945579.1:0-2978 GCF_900497805.2 Vombatus ursinus
ATTCTCTAACAAATTTTTATATCTATATGAATTAGAAGTCCCCTTGGAAACAAGACATAACTTTAAACAGCTTAGAAATAAGACTATTCTAATTTCTAGAATATTGATATTAGAGGATAGACCGTTCGACTCACTTCACACACATTTCATTAGGGCTGTATTTCTAAATGATGACTCCAAGCCCTGATTCATGCGTAGTAACATAGTCATACAATAAGACTTTCCTAATCTTGCATCAAGTAAAGCTGCGCTGTATTGCGTTAATATCCATTAATAGATCTGCTTGACAACTAACTGTTCCTCAGGTGATAGGAAGTCCTCCTGACAAGCAGACAAGACCCCAAGGCTCCAGCACCAGGACCAAAGTCACTGCCTTAGGTTCTGACATTCAATGATTTTCAGAGTGGAAAGCGAAGTCGAAGATTCAGGCTTACTTCTCATACAGAGGCAGAGGACTAAATGAGAGCCTGTTAAAAGTAAATCATTTTTGAAATGCTCTAAATCACTTTTGATTAGAGAAATGCAAATCAAAACAACTCTGAGGCACCACATCACACCTATCAGATTGGTCAACATGACAAAACTGGAAAATGATAAATGTTAGAGAAGATGTGGGAAAATTGGAATACTAATGCATTGTTGGTGGAGTTGTGAAATGATTCAACCAATTTGAAGAGCAATTTGGAATTATGTCCAAACGGCTATAAAAATGTGCATACCCTTAGGCCCAGCAACAGCATTTCTAGGGCTGTATCCCAAAGAGATCATACAAATAGGAAAACAACTCACATGTACCAAAATATTTATATCAGCTGTTTTTGTGGTGGCAAAGAATTGGAAATTGAGAGGCTGCCCATCAATTGGGGAATGGCTGAACAAGTTGTGGTATATAAATCTAATAGAATACTATTGTGCTGTAAGAAATGATGAACAAGCAGACTTCAGAAAAACCTGCAAAGACTTGTATGGTCTGATGCTGAGTGAAGTGAGCAGAACCAGGAGAACGCTGTACACAGTAACAGCCACGTTGTGTGATGACTAATATTGATAGACTTATTCTCAGCAATACCAGGATCTAAGCCATCTCCAAAGGCCTCATGGTGGAAAATGCTATCCACATCCAGAGAAAGAACTATCGACTTTGAATGCAGATGGAAGCATAGTATTTGCTATTTTTTTTCTTCTGTTGTGTTTTGTTTCTTCTTTCTGGTAGTTCCTCCTATTGGTTCTAATTCTTACTTACAACATCACTAATGTGAAAATATGTTTAATAGGAATGTCTATGTATACCCTATATCAGATTGCATGCTGTCTTGGAGAGGGAGGTCAGGGAGGAGGTGGAGAAAAACTTAAAACTCAAAAGCTTATGGAAGTGATTGTTGATAAATCAAAATAAATTAGTTTAAAAAATAAAATAAAAAGTAAACCATTTTCAGGACTTCAGTGCTGCTCTTTGTAGGATCTGTCAACTGGCCAAAGTTTTCTTTTTTAAATGCTGGGCTTTCGTCACTCATTGGTTTTACCTATTTTTTTTATAGCTTCCTATTCCAGCATTACATTCTGTTCGATCCTCATCTTATACCTGCCCCCTGATCTTCCCTGTCTGTTCTGTCTGCCCTTTTAGGAACCAGCATCCTCATCTGAGCAGATGATTCCATTCTGCCAATGAGTTCCATTAAAGTACATCCTGGCATTTTCAGCATGTGCTCTGCAGTAGAATTCAATTAAACAGAATCCACATGCTGTTTTCTGTACTCTGTCCATGCCCATGATGATTTCCTCTATGTCACCACTCTTGCCAAAGAATTCATAGACCCGTTTCTCAGCTGTGTAAAAGGAGAGCTTCCGAACGTACAAGGTGCAGCATTTCTTCAATAACTTCTCTTAGTTTTGTCGCTCTAGAAGTGCTGGGTGAGGTATTGATCTCACTGCATGTAAGAGTCGCTGTCCAGCACGATCAGGAACCCACTTGACACAGAAAGTGGGAAAGTGAGGCAGGAGTGCTTGAAGGCAGGCAACATTCCTAGGACCCACAGCTAGAGTTCCAACCCAGACCTTCTTACTCTCAATCTTGTCCCATTTCTGTAATTAGGTCCATGCAAATTAGAGATAAAGACTGAACCTATGATTTCACTGGAATAGGGAACTCTCAGGAGAAGAAAATCTCTCTTTCCTTGCAATTTTGTCTTAGCAGGTTTGCCTAGAGCACTGAGAGGTATAGTGACTTGCCCATGGTCACTCAGATACTTTGGGTTAGAGACAGGACCACCTTTTATATATACTTACATATGTACCTATTAGCTCCTCTGGTAGTATTAGCTCCTTGAGGGTTGGGCCTGTTAATTTGGGTATTTGTGCCCCCAGCCTAGTATACTGCTTAGCATCTATAATAAAAGCTAAGTGATTTATTGGTTGTTACAAAGTATGATACAGATCTAGCTTGGGAAGAAGAAAGTGACATTAAAAATGAAATGCATCAACCAAACTTATTTTTAAAAAGGAAAATGGAGAAAAGACCTAAATTACATGTTTCCATGAGATTCCTAGCTCTACTAACACTCACTCACCCCTTAAAGGGTCTGCTCTCCCTGACCCTTCAGTCCTGTCTCCATTCACTAAAAAACCAAAATCTTCTCAACACCCACTACTGCCTGCCACCAGTGTTGTGTCCACGAATATGTATTTCACAATTGCTTCCAGAGTAGAAATGGAATTGATTTTCAAAATCTGTATGAATGAAAGTTCTCTTTCAGACCAAGCCCTAACTTCTTTAACATTGCTTTGCTTCCCAGGATGCTATACAAAATATGGTCTGCCACAATATCTTACGAACTGACATTGTGAGTCCCCTAGAGAGCTATGGAGAAATTTATGGTGAGAACAGACTAAAGAACTGATCCAAAAGGTATCACTAGAAAAGTTATGTAGCATAAGTGAAGGGTAACCTATGGGCAGCCCGCGTCATGCTTGAGTACCAA
>NW_020945580.1:0-15063 GCF_900497805.2 Vombatus ursinus
TCAATAGAACATAGATACCCTCTTAAGTGGTTAATATATATATATATATGTTTTAAAAAGTCTTGTTTAATTTTTTTTTAAATTCACTGGGTAAAAAACTCAACAAAATGGAAAGCATACATGTTAGAGGAATGGATTTTGGTGTAGCCTACCCCAAGATTTTCTCTCCTTTGTGAAGGGGATTAGGCTCTTAACCTGTTTCAACTATACCTTCTTTATATCCCTTAGCTAATCATTGTTCTGATCCCTCAGGAAATGAGAAACTTCTGAATGAGGACGTAATGAGCACATTTACTAAAGGAAAAGTAATAGAATTTTTGCTGACTGATTTTTTTATCACCATTAATGCTTCCTTATGATGGTAATGAAAACCTTGAAATAGTCACCTGATGAAATGTTTTATGGCGAAGAAGGAACCAGTTTTTTTTCTTCTTTTTTTAATAGAAGCAGCATTTCTGGCCTGACAAGGGTTTTAGTGGCTTGGCAGAAGCAACCAAGGTGGTAAAAGAATCAATGAATGAAACACAAATCCTGAAGCCTGAGCTTTTGAGGGATTTTTAAAGGCCATATTTTCTTCTGATTAACTCTCATTTACCCAGAAACAAATAGCACCATCTCTGTCTCAGCAGGGCTGCTAAGACTATCGATCATCTTTAGTGCTACTACTAATAATAAGAAAGCCATTTTCAAGATCTTCCATTTTAATTAGGCATTGGGCAGTGATCACTATAGCTTTTCCCATTCTTTCTCCGCGGGCTGATATATTGTAGTCTTTATGGAAATGGAAGAGTGATATTAGAGAGTTTGATTAAAAATCATGGATCACTCTGTCTTAAGCAGGAGACATGGACATTATTTATTAGAGATAGGAGAAATCCTGTTTTTTTTTTTTTTAATAGTTAAACCGCCTGCAAATAACAGATGAGTGTATCTGTAAAGTATTGAGTTTAAAAAAGAGAGACATTTCCATTATGAGATTGTTGATCTCGGGAAAGCAGCATGGTGTGGCAGATAGAATGAATGGAATGCTGAACTTGATCATAGGCTCAGAACTAGAAAGGACTTTCAAGCTTATCTAGTCCAGTGTCCTCATTGACATCATCAACTGCTGAAACTCATAAAGAATTTTAGGGATTGTGGTTCCCAAAGAGAACATGACTTTATCCCTAGTCCCTCCCAAAGTAACACCTCTTCAATCCAACAAATATTTCTTAAACTCCTTTCATGTTCAGTCAATCATTCAACATGCACTTGCAATGTGCCAGGCACTGGGGACGTAAAGATAAAAAATGACATAGTTTCTGCTCTTAAGGAGCTCATATTCTATTGAAGAAACAGCATCCATATTTGCATAAATATAAATACAAACTAAATAAGATGTAGTTAAATACTAAAGAATTAGGAAGAGAAAGAACTAGCTATTGGGGGATTAGGACTGGCTTCTAGTTGGTGCTTGAGCAGCATCAGGAAGGAAGTGAGGAATTCTATGAGGTGGAGGTAAGGAGGAATCACACTCCAGGTATGGAGAATGACCAATATAAAGGCATGGAGATGAGAGATAAAGCACCATATGTACGGAACAATTTGGCTGCATTGTAGAGTATGGAGAAGGGAGTAATGTATAATGGAGCTGGAAAGATAGCTTGGCAATAGGTTGTGAAGGGTTTTAAAAAAAACAAATAGAGGAATTTATAGTTACTTCATTAGTCATAAGAAGGCACTAGGGGCAGCTGGGTGGTGCAGTGGATAGACTCATCATCCTGACTTCAAATCTGACTTCAGACATTTACTAGCTGTATGACCTTGGGCAAGTCACAGCCCTGTTTGCTTCAGTTTCCTTATCCACAAAATGACCTGGAGAAGAAAATGGCAAACCACTCCAGTATCTTTGCCAAGAATACTCCAAATGGAGTCACAAAGAGTGAAAAATGACTGAAAATGATGAAAAATGATTGAAAAATGACTAACAACTGAAGAATACACTAATATTTGTTAATATTAGAGCAGAGGAATCACATAGCCAAATTTGTGCTTAAGAAAAATCATTGTGGCAGTTGTGAAAAAGACTGATTACAGAAAGGAGAGACTTGAAATATGTTTTTATAATTTTTTTTAATAATTAACAATCATTTTTTCTCTTACTTCTCCTGCCCCCAATTCAACATTGACAAAAAAAGAAAAATAAAGCCTTTATAGTAAATAAGCATAGTGAAACAAATTCCCACATTGACTATGTCCAAAAATATACATCTCATTCTATATTTTAAGTCCATTATGTATCTGGAGGAAGTAGGTAGTATATTTCATCTTTAGTCCTCTGGATTTGTGGGTTTTTTTTTTATCATTGCATTGGTGAGAGTTCTAAAATTGTTTTTCTTTATATTGTCATTGTATAAATTATTTTCCTGGTTCTGCTCATTTCACACTGCATCAGTTCACAGAGGTCTTTCCAGTTTCCTCTAAAACTGTCCATTTCCTCATTTCTTATGGAATAATATTCCATTACATTAATATGCCACAATTTGTTTAGCTATGCCCCAGGAAGTGGACACACTCTTAGTTTCTGGTTTTATGCTACTGCAGAAAAAGGGGTGCCGTAAATCTTTTTACACATATGAGACATTTTTCTCTTTCTCTGATCTTTTTATATTATGCCTAGCAGAGGTATTGTTGGGTATGCACAGTTCAGTGACTTTTGAGGCACAGTTCTAACTGCTTTCCAGAAGAACTAGAACCAGTCAACTTTACCAAGAATGCATTAATGTGCCTGTTTTCCTGCAAGCTTTCCAACATTTGTCATTTTCCTTTTTTGGGGGGGGTCAACTCTACCAAAGAAAAAAATATAGAACCCCTTTATCACATAAGCACAGTCAAGCAAAATAGGTGATCCATTAATCATGTTCAGAAACAAATTTCTTACTTTGAACCTTAGTTCATTGTCTCTCTGTCATGGTCTTGGCAACATTTTTTTTTAAAATAATCTTTCTTTATTAATTTTTTTCTTCTTTTAATTAATTAATTATTAGTTTTCAACATTCACTTCCACAAGATTTTGAGTCCCAAATTTTCTAGCCAACATTCTTTTTTTTAATCAGTCTTTTGGAATCCTGGTCAATCAGAGTTCCTAAATCTTTCAAATAGTTCACTTTACTAGTACTGTTATTGTAGTATAAATTGTTCTCATGGTTCTGCTTACTTCACTTTGTATCAATTCATACCAGTCTTTCCATATCTCTGGAGCCATCTTTTTCTTACTTTTTATAGCACAAGAGTATTACATTTTATTCTTATACTATAATTTGTTTAGCCATTCTCTGATTTGATGGGCATCCTATTATTTTTCAGTTTTTTGCTATGATGAAAAGAGGTACTATAAATATTTTTGTATATATGGAACCTTTTCTTCTTTCCTTGATTGCTTTGGGGCATAGGCCTAACAGTGGCATGCACTGCTTAGTAACTTTTCATAATACCAAATTGCTTTCCAGAATGGTTGGTCCTATTTACAATTCCAGTTATCTATTGGGAAATGACCCATATTCTTTTGAATTTTAATCTCTTCCTTGTATATGTTGGATATGAGAGTTTTATCAGAGAAATGCTGTAAATTTTTTTCATCCATTTATCTATTTCCCTCATGATTTGTAATGCATTGGTTTTATTTGTACAAAAACTTTAAAAATTTTATATAACAAAAATTGTCCATTTTACCTTCTGGGATCCTTTCTGTTGCTTGCCTAGTAATGAACCCTTCAAAGTGGGGGGACACTGAGAGCCAGGAGCCAACTTAGGAGACCATTGCAATAGTCCAGGAAAGAGTTGACAAGGGTCTGATCTAATTAGGGTGGTGGCTGTTTGAAAAGGGAGAATGTTAGATGGGAGAGATGTTATAGGGGTGGGAATAGCAAGATTTTGCAAATGATTAGAAATACTGAGGGATAAGGGAGAGCAAGGCATTGAGGATAAAACTGTGGCGGGAAATCAGGCCTAAACACGTGAAGTGGAGTTCAAGAGCTGGAGAAACTGGGGCTGGATATATAGATTTAGCAGTTATCTGCATAGAGATGATGACTAAGCCTTGGAAGCTGGCAAGGTTAACAAGAGATTTTTTGTAGAGAAATAGTTAGGGGGCTCAGTAGATAGAATGCTGAACTTGGAATCAGGAAGACCTGAATTCAAATGCTTCCTAAGAAACTGACTAGCAGAGTGACCCTGAGCCAGTGACAACTCCTGTTTGTCTCAGTTTCCTTATCTGTAAAATGGGGATAATAATAGCACCTAACTCAAAGCCTTGTTTTGAGGATGAAATGACATAATGTATTAAAGTTTGCTTTGCAAACTTTAAAGAATTATACAAATGTTGTTATTATTGTTATTGTTTTAGAAGGCTCAGGGCAGAGGCTGGGTGATTATTGTTATTTGTTGTTCATTCTCTACGAGGACCAATGACATCAAAAGGGTGATGTCTTGACTTGCAAGTAAATTGGATTTAAGTGAGGCAGAACTGGGCAAAGTCATCAGCCTCACTCTCTCCTCCAGACTCATCGGGGTCCAGTGGCAAGACATAGGTCAAGATGACCAGTGATGGTCCCCAGCTGGGGGGAACACCTACAATCATATCACTCAGGGGTCACATGTAGATGAAAACAAAATTCCTAAATAATTTTGAAAGAAAAAGTCCTCAAGAAGCTTATGACTTCTTGAGTAAAGAATTGGATGAATCTGAAGGCTTATGTCCTTTAGGATTTCTTAGGTCAGGTCTCTACTTCCAACATGGTTGACTGGACTGTTTGTGTGGATAATTCAGATAGACAACCCATGTGATTTATTCAGGTTTTGTTTGCCTCACCTCTGGGTTATTCATTCAGGAAAGCTCTTAGATTAACCTGTCAGCTTTAATTACCTGAATCCTAGGACTTAATATAGAGGTATATACAAGTTTGGATAATTCAGCAGCCTATTTTTTAGGTGTACCCAGAAATGTATTGTGATTGAATGCAAGAATCTCCATGTTCTCCAGAGAACAGGATGGGAATTCCCCAATGCAGTGGAGATAGTAGCTTGAGTAGTTTCAAGACTACTGCTTCTCATGGTTTGACACTTTCTAGTTAAAAAAAAAAAAAAAGAAGTAGGGTTTAATGGACAGAGTACAGTGAGCCCAGTTTACTCCTGTCCTGAATTTGTATTTTTAAATTATTTAAGGAAATTAAAAAAGTTTGGAGTTTAAAGACTACTCTTTAAATATTAGCTGCAGTTCAATCTTCTTATGTTTGTTTTAATTTTTAACTTTTATTGATATCTTTTGCTTTGATAGCTCCTTCATTTTCTCCTCAGTAAGCCTTCTCTTACACTGATGAAAAAGGAAAAGCAAAAGCAAAAGCAGCTGTGTACAACTAATTAACCTAACTTAACTGAGGATGGCAGTATGTGCATTTACAAAGTACATAGGGAGGTCCATTTTAAAAATCTCTTGTCCCAGGACAAGTTTGGTCATTATAAATATACGTTGTTCAGTTTTGCTTTTGTTGTTGTTTTTTTTATTTACATTTTCCTAGTATCTCCGTTGTATATATTGTTTTCCTGGTTCTGCTTATTCTACTCTATATCAGTTTATATAAGACTTCTAGGATCTTCTGAATTCTTCATATTGATTATTTCTTCCTTTTCTACTTTGAAAATGAATTGAATGATGCATTCACAAAATTATATTCATAAAATGTACTGTAACTGTTGAAGAGACCACCATCCTTTCACTTGCACAGTTTGCAACATTGGGGTCATCCTTGATTCTTCTCTTTTATCTCACCTATTCAATCGGTTGCCAAATTTTGTCATTTCTTTCCCCACAACACCTCCTGCATATGTTTCTTTCTCTCCATTCATGTAACCACTGCTTTAGTTCAGGACCTCATCACTTCTCTCTTTATCTATTGCAAAAGTCTCCTAATTAATTTCTCTCATTCAAGTTTTTCCTTATTCCATTCCATTTTCTACTCAGCTACCAAAGTGATTTTCCTAAAATATATGTCTGACTTCATCACCTGGCCAGCTTAATAAACTTCAGAGGCTCCCCAATACCTCCAGGCTTGAATATAAATTCTTTTTTCCATTGAAAGCATTTCACAACCTGCCATCTTTCTACCTTGTAATATTCTTACATTATACTCCCCTCTATGCACTCTACAATCCATCCATATGGATATTCTTGTTCTTCCACGCACAGAACACTACTCCTCTTTCTATGTTTTTGGATTGGCTGTTCCCATGCCTAGAATGCTATCCCTTCCTACTTCCATATCTTGGCCTGCCTGGCTTCTGTTAAGACTTATCCCAAATGCCTCCTCCTCCACAAAGCCTTCCTGATTCCCCCATACCTTCCCTCTGCTCTGTATTTATATATTTTATCTTCCCCCTTAGAATATAAGCTACTTAAAGGCAGGGATGGGTTTTGTTTTTGACTTTGTTTCATATCCTCAGAACTTAGCACAGTGCCTGGCACACAGTAAATGTTTAATAAATACTTATTGGTTGATTAAAGTAAAAATGTCTTATTAATTCATTTACTTGTTACAAAATTGTAAAAAATCCCACTGAATGTGTGACATTTTGTATGTCACATCTCCTTACTAGTCTATAAACTGTATGAGGTGGGGATGCATGTCTTCTTTCCTAACTTTTCTATCACCCAGAATGCTTAGAAAGTAGAATCCTGCAAACACTAAGTGCTTAATGGGTGTTGTTAAATTGAATTGTCATATTGAATTGATATACTTCCTTTTGATGGTATAGTATCAGCAACTCAAATAATTATTTATTAAACCTGTATAAAAACCTGCATATATTATTTGGGGAATGGCATCAATGAATTTTAATTTCAGCAATGGGTCTTTAAATTCAAGTAGAGAAAAATTTTTGCATTAGTGGTTTCTGAACTTTTACTAATAAATATCAACACATATGCTTATTTTATGTGGCAGTTTTAAAGGGAATTTAAAAAGATATGGCTCACAAATAGTTTTGATTTTATATGATGATAGAAGAAAGGCCAAGGTTTTACAATCAAGATGCCAGTTTTCAATGCAAATAGGAAACTGAGGAGGTGGCAAAGTCCATTTTTTGATACTCCCTCTTCCATCTGCTAGGAAAGTGATTCTTATCAAGGCCTCTGCAATCTATTTGGATAAAAATAAAACACCAGGGATTAATTTACCTGACAATTCAATCTGGAAATTGACTACATTTTTCTGAATTCAGTAGAGTGCTACATAATTCAGTATGTTTTGGAATACTAATAACTGCTAAGGCAACCTCTCTTTAAATTTCTTTCTTAATGAAAAAAAAAGAAGGATTTAAAGGGGTGGCATTTAAACAAATTATAGATTCCATGTATAAGTTTCATGTTGGTAAATCATTTTTCAGTAATAAGAGCCAGGTTTTGGGGTAGCTAGATGGCGCAGTGGATAGAGCACCGGCCCTGAAGTCAGGAGGACCTGAGTTCAAATCCGGCCTCAGACCAAACACTTGTCATTAACTAGCTGTGTGACCCTGGGAAAGTCACTTAACCCCAATGCCTAAAAACCAAAAACCAAAAAAAAAAAAAAAAAGCCAGGTTTTTTACCATTACTTTTTCAAGTTTGAGGCTTTGTATTTTATGAGAGTTCAGTAATGTATGTTTCTGATAATGAAATAATTCAATTTAACAAACATTTGGTGAATGCTAACTATGTGCTGAACACTATGCTTGGCTCTGGAAAGGCAAAGGCCAACAAGAAACAGTGCTTGCCCTCAAGGAGCTTGTATTCCACCCTTATTTCTTTATTTAAAAAACTCCCAAATTTTTGGAAATATTAATAACTCATTTTTGTCTTTATATCTTTAGGGCCTAACCAGGACTTATGGGCCAGGCCTATCCAGCTTACCCAGTGCCTGACATATTAATTGCTTAAGAAATGCCTGTTGATTGATGGGTAAAAGAGGGTAAAAGTCATGCTATCAGAATGAAAAGGGTTAGATAAACAAGTTAATATCTTTTCAAATTTACATTCAGCTTTAGTCAATTGAAAGCTTTTGAGAATAGATGAAATGAATATATATACATGCTGTCATATTGTACCCCACCCTGAGCCCCTGGAGAGAAATGGACACACCTCAAATTTCAGAAGAAGACTTACGATGACAGGATTTCTTGGCTTGAAGTCTGAATAAATACTTAGAATCTTCCCATGCTTAATATTCAATGATTTTTCTGTTTCTAAAATTAAGATAATTATTAAAGAGCGCACAATTTTTTTTTTCCATTAAACAATCTTATTCACCTTCAGGTGGAATTATGGAAAAAAAATACTCAGGGGAGTCACTCATTACCTAGGATTCATAGCATTCAATCTGAAGAAGATAGATACATTTTTTGGGGAGAGAGCTCATAAAAGCAAGACCAATCCCTATATAGTTTACCTTATAGCACTTGAAGAAATGTTTACATTTCAATAAATCAATCAACAAACATTTATTAAGCATCTACTATGTGCCAGGTATAGTAGTAAGTGCTGAAGACACAAAAAAGAGGCAAGAGACGGTCCCTGCCATCAAGGAGCTTACAATTTAAGGCCATTCACCTGCCACTTCCCTAGCTAGTAGGAACAATAAAGTGATAACAATATGGATGCCTTGAATTGACATTTTCCCTCCAAAGACCTGAGTGATTCATCATCATTCGTGATCTCATTGAAGATGAGAGCAATTTTGTGAGATAGGCTGAGCAGGTTCTGGAAATGGGAAAGGGAAGCACAGAGGTGATTCCTCTAAGGTTGGCTGGTCAGTTAACCACAGAACCAGACATGAAAAGAACAAAACAAAACAACTCCGATCCTTCTATCCCTGTTATTGTCCTATATCTCTTCTGTCTTACAGTAGGTGCCCCCACTTTCTCTCCTCTTACTCTCCTCTTGACACCTTACAATCTGGCTTCTGACTTTAACATTTCAATAAAAATGTTGTCTCCAAACTTATCAATGATCTCTTAGTTGACAAATCTAATGGCCTTTTCCTAATCCTCTTTAGTCTCTTTGACCTTTCTTCTGACTTTGACACTGTTGACCACCCTCTCCTCATTGATCCTCTAGGTTTTTGGGATCCTGGTTCTCCTTCTACATATGTGATCATTCCTTCTCAGTCTTCTTTGCTGGATCCTCAGCAGATCACACTCTCTAACCTAGATACCCTACAGGGATCTGCCCTGGGCCTCTAACCTCCTCCCTTTATATTACTTATATTATTACTTTACTTTGTAATCTTTCCAAATATCTGGTGGGTATAACTTATTTCCAAGACTCTTCCCAC
This sequence comes from Vombatus ursinus, assembly GCF_900497805.2. NCBI lineage: Eukaryota > Metazoa > Chordata > Mammalia > Diprotodontia > Vombatidae > Vombatus > Vombatus ursinus. Next base: position 9,340 of record NW_020945580.1, read on the forward strand.
CCCATTTTAAAGACTAGAAAGTAAAGAAGGATGAATGAAAACAAAGATTTATTTGAATTCATGTAAGCTTACATCAATCAGCCCAGCTAATCTCAGTGTGTTTTTGTTCTCCTAAATCCCTAACAAGGAATGTTAAATCTTTTGTAGTGATTACTTAAGGGGAAGTCAAACAATTGCTTCTGGCATTAGAGAAGATGCCATGTTAGCATCAGGGTAGGGCTGCCTAAATGGGACATTGGCAAGCTCTGTAAAAAAAGGGGGGGGGGGCTAGAAAATGAACATCCTTATTTGTGATAACATGGGTTTGGAGCATGAATAATCTCCATTAGCTTGCCACATGGAGGATGCTAAAGAGTGGATTCTGGGAGATTTAGGATAACACAGAAAAGAAATATCTTGGGGAGACCATGGTGCATGCATGGATATCCTGGAACTGGTTCTAGTTGTCTAACTACATGATTGGAAGGAGTGTGTTTCAATTGGCTGCATAGCTGGAATGGTTGTCATATTCAAAAAGGCCTAAGTCAGTTCTGAACACCAATTTTTGGTGCATCTGAGTCAGAAAGGGCTTGGTGACACCTCACTCTGCATCTTTGAGAGACTGCAAGGGGATGAACCTTAGGGCCTTCTTCAGCTCTGAGGTCATATGGCCTCAGAGAAAAGGATGTGATCCTTGGTAGGGTCCTTAATGTTTTTCTTTCTCTCCTTTTGAGCTGAAAGGAATGAAGTCTCTGACCTTGGGCTTCCAGATTTGGAATCTTTCAGCTATAGTAAAGTTGAGGCTTACTTACTCCTTTCCCTCTGCACCTTTGAATCCTCCTTCGTGGAGGTTACAGGGAAAGTTAGAACAGCTAAAACTTGAGTATGGATGTTCTTTGTCTTTGGCTGAAAGAAGGCTTGGGTCGAATTCTTTCGGGCAGGATCCGCATGTTGTGATTTCAGATTTCAGATTTCAGAATCAGGCCTCATTGATTTGGCAAGTAATCTGGCCAACTGAGATAGTGGCATGGTGCTCCTGGTCCAGCTTATCAGCCAGGGTCCATAAACTGAGTTTACTAGCTTTCAAGGCCTCTTTCTCTCCTTACTCCATTGTATTCCTGAGCTGTGATTTCATCCAGCATTCCAACACTTCTGACATCAACTCAACTGTTGAAATTTGATATACTGGCTGAGAGTGTATCTATAGTACAGGGACTGCCAAAGGGGAGCCCCAGGGAGTGAGCCAGCTTTAGGACAAAGAACTGGGTAGCCAGGCTTCTCGACTGGAATCTATTGCTTTGCCACTGAATAGCCAATGCTTCCTTACTCCTATCATTTCTCTTTCTTTGTAAAGAACAAAGAATTCATAGCATCATAGATTTAGAGCTAGAAGGCCACTGAGTCCAAGCTCCTATTTTTCCAGATGAAGAAACTGAAGCTAAGAAAGTTTAGGTGACTTATCCAGGGCCACACAGCAATTAAGTGTCTGAGGCGGAATTCAAAATCAAGTCTTCCTAATTCCTTGCCCAGTGCTTTATCTACTGTGCTTCCTAGCTAGGGGCCTTGCCTCTGGCCAAAACACAAGTGAAGCTTGGGTTTCCAGTTTTTTATCATGAACAGTAAGCAGCTGAGTCAGGGCTGAAGTTGGGAAGATATAGAAAGTAAAAGGAGCATGAGGAAAGGAAGGTTTCGGGATGAATTTGCAGTTAATTGAACAGTCATGTTGATCCAATCAAGTATGAGTGATCTTTAGCTATCTCTGGAAGGAAGACAAATGGCAAGATAAAGCAATTAAGGAAAATAAATACAGAGGTGAGACTGAGATACTAATTTCCAAGCTGATAGCCTGGTCCCAGTGTATAATTCCGTTAGCATCATGCCAACTACATCACATGATTTAGCAGTGTTCATCAATCATTTAAGTTTAGGCCTCAATGCAAACTAAGGAAATGCATCATACCAACCACAAAGTTCTTCACCTGTTACACAAACAAAACTTAAGGGAAAAAAATGGATGGAGAGATAAAATGGCCAGCCTTGCATGTCAAACAAAAACTTGAGGTTAAATATCCATAGTGGAAAACCATGAATGTACAAATACATTGTCACATATCTGTAGACATTCCATAAGCTCCTTGAAGGCAGGCAGTGTATCATATATGTCTGTTGGGCATTTACATCCTTTCATCCCAATTTACCTTTTCAGTCATATTATCCATTACTGCTTTTTATGCATTTTATCGTCCAGCCAAACCAGCCTGTATGTTTTTTATCATGTGTGATTCTGTGTTTATAAGGCCCTCCATTTTTACCTCTGATGCTTATAATCCCTGGTTTCCTTCAAAGCTCAGTTCAGATTACCCCTTCCATTAGAGACCTGTCTTGGGACCCGTAACTACTGCCCCAATAACTGTGTGTTTACATTGTACTTATTTTCCATCTACTTATATTTGTAAGTCTCTCTCTCTCTCCTTCCACAGAATGTAAGCATCTTGAGAGCTGGGATTATTTCATTTGTCTTTGTATCCCCCATGCCTAGCATAGGACTTTGTGCATAGTAATTGGTTAATTAATTTTTGTTGATGTAATGGTTGATTAATTTGTTGTATCCCTCAATGTGCCTAACATAGATTTTCAATGTAGTCAATAGATCCTTAACAAATATTTGTTGCTTTGCTACTGGGATGGATCTGTAATTTCACTGATGTGGCATACTCCCTCCACCCATCCAGACTGCAACCCAATCATTCCTTCTCATACTGAGCAGTTCTTATCCATGCCTTTCTTATAAATGTTTCATAAAGGATCTGACCAAAGTACTGGAAGCCTTCTAGAATTGTGCTTACTGGATCAGTTAAAAATTTATGTGTAACTCAGGATTGCACAGAGAATCTGTAGAGCTTCCCAATCATGTGCATGACTCAGAATTTGAGCCCTTTGATAAGATGAGTGAAACCCTCATTGGCTACTGAGCAGGAAGTGGTGATGACTTTTGGAAAAGAAAGGGACTCCACCCCTGCATCTATTCTTTTTCTCTAGTACAGCAAGTGTCTCTTGTTTTCTAGATTTCCCAAGAGTGGGTGGGATGGTGACCTTTCCTATATCCCAGCAGAAACAGCAAAAACTGATGAGTATTTGGCAGCTAAAACACAGACCTTCCCTAGGTGAGCCTGTATCTCCAAGCCCTGACTGCCCTCTCTGATTTTTTGCCTGATTTTAGGCTATCAAACATAGATCTGGAGATAGAAGCATTGGAGGTAACCTTGTAAGTTTGAGGGGGTATGGAAGTCCTAGGTCCTTACTTGGTTCCGGTAGCACATCAGAAAAAGACCTCTGCAACCAGGCCAGTAATCTTGTAGAAGATTGCTCTTGAAGAAGATTATGACATCAGGGAGGTTATGCCATGACATGCAAGTGAATTGGATTTAAGTGAGGGAGGGTTGTGCAAAGCCACTATCCTCACTTTTTCCCCTGGAGCCATCTGGGTCCAGTGGCCAGATATAAATCAAGATGAGTGGAGATGACCCTGGACATGATGGGAATGGAAAAGATTGCTACCAGCTAGAGGATAAGCCCATTTCCTAGCTTACATTTGCCAGAAATTATCTACTTGCCAGGCCAAAGCTGAGGTGAAATGCGACAATGACTATTCATTAGTACCCTAAACTGCCTTTCTGATGAAATTAAAGTACAACCCTCTCAGGAGAGTATAACAGTAGTTATAAGTCGTTACTAAATCCTATTTTGTCTTTCTGTCAATGCACACTTTGTGAATGTTTTGTGCTTTGCGGTTTTTTTTTCGTGTGTGTGTGTGTGTATGTAAAAAATACTTTACTATATTGTATACTGAGTATGTTTCTGCTGCCATTTGGGAAGACCTTAGAACTGAGTTAAAACCCAAGCTTTAGACAAATCAACATCAGGATCCTAGAGTGAGGTGTAGCAAGCCAAAAGGTTTTAGGAATGGGAGTCTAACCCATTTCATTAGAGGCCAAGATTCCCCAGGACTGAACCTCCTCCATACCAAGTATATAGGTTCAGAGCAGAAGGGCCCTTTTGTGGAAATGGATAGAGAAATTGTACTGCAATTCCAAGTCCACCATTGATTCCCTGTTCTGCTCATCCCAATGACTGTTCCAAACTTTCTCTTTTCTTTTCAAACTCCCCATGCCATCTATTTCCTACATCCAATCCCTCCCCTACTTCAGCTAAGGACATCCACTCTTACTCCATGGAAAAAAGAAAATTGAGGCCCAACAGACCCTTTCTTTTTCTCCTCATCTCACATACCTCTGACAACATTCCTCACTATCTCTTCTTTCACTTTAATCTCTGATGAAGAGGTGTCCTTTCCTTATGCCAAGACTTAGGCATTTACATATACCCTTGATCCATAGACTAGAGCTATTTGTGAAATTTTCAGTATGAACATTTATACTTTGGAAATCAGCAAACTCTGTAAATCAGGGCTTGATTTATTGTTTTGTCAATTGTGTAGACTTAAGAAAATGATGGGGAAAATGTTAACAAGGCAGATTAAATTAAAAAATGTGTCAAGTACATTTTCCCTCTGAAGTCAGTTGTTAAACATTTACGATCACACCTTCTTCATCTCATCCCCACAGGTGTATGCCAGAAGATTTCCCTTGTTATCAGGAGATCTTTTCCTCTAACTCATATCCTCCTCCCCTAGTAACTTCCTTCTGAGGTTACTGTTTATCTACATCCTATATATCTTGTAAGTACATAATTGTTAGCATGTTGTCTTTCCTATTTGGATGTGAACTCCTTGAGGTCAGGACCTTGTTCTTGCTTTTTTTTTTTTTTTAACATCTCCAATAATTAGCACAATGCTTAGCACATTTACTAAATGCTTATTGACCGACTATCTTTCTCATTTTCCCTCTGTATCTCCTGGTTCCTTCTCCACTGCCTACAGACTAGATCATATTTCTCCCATCCTTAAAACAAAACAAAACAAAACAAACTTTCATTAGATATTACCATGCGGGTTACTTATCCTTCTATAGTTCTTCTCTGCTTCTCAGCTAAACTCTCTTTGAAAGCACCATCGGTATAGCTCTACTTTCTTTCCCTTCACCTTCTTCTAAACCCCGAAGCAAATCTGGATTCCAGCCTCATCATTCAGCCTAAATTGTTCACTCCAAAGTTGATAATCCTGGTGGGCTTTCACCTAACCCTGCTGAAAACCCCACTGAGGTCCCATTGCTGTGTATAGCAATAAATGCCCCGAGGGCAGTGGGCTTAGTAAGAATTTTAGTGGGTGAGAAAACAAGATTGTAAAATAGAAGGGCTTGGGGATGGGAAAGAGATAAGGAAAAAGCAAGGTTGTAAAATGTAAAATAGACATGCCTCAAGTCATCTAGACCCTTTTTAAACAATGGACTGAGCAACAGGTCCAAAGAGTTAGCTTAAAAGCAATAGTTTTGACCTCTGACCTGCTCTCCTCAGGCTGTTTTTGGTGCTAGGGATATGGGACCAGTTACTTTGGGGGGAAGCAGAACAGTCCATCGACTGGCTGTAATCGTTATTGGGTCTGATCTTACATACAGTGTTGAATGACTGTATCCTTACCAGCAAGTCGATTTATCTATCTATCTATCCATCTATCTATCTATCTGTCTATATGTTTATCTGTCTATCTGTCTGTCTGTCCATCCATCTATCTATCTATCTATCCATCTATCTATCTATCTGTCTGTCTGTCTGTCTGTCTGTCTGTCT
>NW_020945581.1:0-15062 GCF_900497805.2 Vombatus ursinus
TCAATAGAACATAGATACCCTCTTAAGTGGTTAATATATATATATATGTTTTAAAAAGTCTTGTTTAATTTTTTTTTAAATTCACTGGGTAAAAAACTCAACAAAATGGAAAGCATACATGTTAGAGGAATGGATTTTGGTGTAGCCTACCCCAAGATTTTCTCTCCTTTGTGAAGGGGATTAGGCTCTTAACCTGTTTCAACTATACCTTCTTTATATCCCTTAGCTAATCATTGTTCTGATCCCTCAGGAAATGAGAAACTTCTGAATGAGGACGTAATGAGCACATTTACTAAAGGAAAAGTAATAGAATTTTTGCTGACTGATTTTTTTATCACCATTAATGCTTCCTTATGATGGTAATGAAAACCTTGAAATAGTCACCTGATGAAATGTTTTATGGCGAAGAAGGAACCAGTTTTTTTTCTTCTTTTTTTAATAGAAGCAGCATTTCTGGCCTGACAAGGGTTTTAGTGGCTTGGCAGAAGCAACCAAGGTGGTAAAAGAATCAATGAATGAAACACAAATCCTGAAGCCTGAGCTTTTGAGGGATTTTTAAAGGCCATATTTTCTTCTGATTAACTCTCATTTACCCAGAAACAAATAGCACCATCTCTGTCTCAGCAGGGCTGCTAAGACTATCGATCATCTTTAGTGCTACTACTAATAATAAGAAAGCCATTTTCAAGATCTTCCATTTTAATTAGGCATTGGGCAGTGATCACTATAGCTTTTCCCATTCTTTCTCCGCGGGCTGATATATTGTAGTCTTTATGGAAATGGAAGAGTGATATTAGAGAGTTTGATTAAAAATCATGGATCACTCTGTCTTAAGCAGGAGACATGGACATTATTTATTAGAGATAGGAGAAATCCTGTTTTTTTTTTTTTTAATAGTTAAACCGCCTGCAAATAACAGATGAGTGTATCTGTAAAGTATTGAGTTTAAAAAAGAGAGACATTTCCATTATGAGATTGTTGATCTCGGGAAAGCAGCATGGTGTGGCAGATAGAATGAATGGAATGCTGAACTTGATCATAGGCTCAGAACTAGAAAGGACTTTCAAGCTTATCTAGTCCAGTGTCCTCATTGACATCATCAACTGCTGAAACTCATAAAGAATTTTAGGGATTGTGGTTCCCAAAGAGAACATGACTTTATCCCTAGTCCCTCCCAAAGTAACACCTCTTCAATCCAACAAATATTTCTTAAACTCCTTTCATGTTCAGTCAATCATTCAACATGCACTTGCAATGTGCCAGGCACTGGGGACGTAAAGATAAAAAATGACATAGTTTCTGCTCTTAAGGAGCTCATATTCTATTGAAGAAACAGCATCCATATTTGCATAAATATAAATACAAACTAAATAAGATGTAGTTAAATACTAAAGAATTAGGAAGAGAAAGAACTAGCTATTGGGGGATTAGGACTGGCTTCTAGTTGGTGCTTGAGCAGCATCAGGAAGGAAGTGAGGAATTCTATGAGGTGGAGGTAAGGAGGAATCACACTCCAGGTATGGAGAATGACCAATATAAAGGCATGGAGATGAGAGATAAAGCACCATATGTACGGAACAATTTGGCTGCATTGTAGAGTATGGAGAAGGGAGTAATGTATAATGGAGCTGGAAAGATAGCTTGGCAATAGGTTGTGAAGGGTTTTAAAAAAAACAAATAGAGGAATTTATAGTTACTTCATTAGTCATAAGAAGGCACTAGGGGCAGCTGGGTGGTGCAGTGGATAGACTCATCATCCTGACTTCAAATCTGACTTCAGACATTTACTAGCTGTATGACCTTGGGCAAGTCACAGCCCTGTTTGCTTCAGTTTCCTTATCCACAAAATGACCTGGAGAAGAAAATGGCAAACCACTCCAGTATCTTTGCCAAGAATACTCCAAATGGAGTCACAAAGAGTGAAAAATGACTGAAAATGATGAAAAATGATTGAAAAATGACTAACAACTGAAGAATACACTAATATTTGTTAATATTAGAGCAGAGGAATCACATAGCCAAATTTGTGCTTAAGAAAAATCATTGTGGCAGTTGTGAAAAAGACTGATTACAGAAAGGAGAGACTTGAAATATGTTTTTATAATTTTTTTTAATAATTAACAATCATTTTTTCTCTTACTTCTCCTGCCCCCAATTCAACATTGACAAAAAAAGAAAAATAAAGCCTTTATAGTAAATAAGCATAGTGAAACAAATTCCCACATTGACTATGTCCAAAAATATACATCTCATTCTATATTTTAAGTCCATTATGTATCTGGAGGAAGTAGGTAGTATATTTCATCTTTAGTCCTCTGGATTTGTGGGTTTTTTTTTTATCATTGCATTGGTGAGAGTTCTAAAATTGTTTTTCTTTATATTGTCATTGTATAAATTATTTTCCTGGTTCTGCTCATTTCACACTGCATCAGTTCACAGAGGTCTTTCCAGTTTCCTCTAAAACTGTCCATTTCCTCATTTCTTATGGAATAATATTCCATTACATTAATATGCCACAATTTGTTTAGCTATGCCCCAGGAAGTGGACACACTCTTAGTTTCTGGTTTTATGCTACTGCAGAAAAAGGGGTGCCGTAAATCTTTTTACACATATGAGACATTTTTCTCTTTCTCTGATCTTTTTATATTATGCCTAGCAGAGGTATTGTTGGGTATGCACAGTTCAGTGACTTTTGAGGCACAGTTCTAACTGCTTTCCAGAAGAACTAGAACCAGTCAACTTTACCAAGAATGCATTAATGTGCCTGTTTTCCTGCAAGCTTTCCAACATTTGTCATTTTCCTTTTTTGGGGGGGGTCAACTCTACCAAAGAAAAAAATATAGAACCCCTTTATCACATAAGCACAGTCAAGCAAAATAGGTGATCCATTAATCATGTTCAGAAACAAATTTCTTACTTTGAACCTTAGTTCATTGTCTCTCTGTCATGGTCTTGGCAACATTTTTTTTTAAAATAATCTTTCTTTATTAATTTTTTTCTTCTTTTAATTAATTAATTATTAGTTTTCAACATTCACTTCCACAAGATTTTGAGTCCCAAATTTTCTAGCCAACATTCTTTTTTTTAATCAGTCTTTTGGAATCCTGGTCAATCAGAGTTCCTAAATCTTTCAAATAGTTCACTTTACTAGTACTGTTATTGTAGTATAAATTGTTCTCATGGTTCTGCTTACTTCACTTTGTATCAATTCATACCAGTCTTTCCATATCTCTGGAGCCATCTTTTTCTTACTTTTTATAGCACAAGAGTATTACATTTTATTCTTATACTATAATTTGTTTAGCCATTCTCTGATTTGATGGGCATCCTATTATTTTTCAGTTTTTTGCTATGATGAAAAGAGGTACTATAAATATTTTTGTATATATGGAACCTTTTCTTCTTTCCTTGATTGCTTTGGGGCATAGGCCTAACAGTGGCATGCACTGCTTAGTAACTTTTCATAATACCAAATTGCTTTCCAGAATGGTTGGTCCTATTTACAATTCCAGTTATCTATTGGGAAATGACCCATATTCTTTTGAATTTTAATCTCTTCCTTGTATATGTTGGATATGAGAGTTTTATCAGAGAAATGCTGTAAATTTTTTTCATCCATTTATCTATTTCCCTCATGATTTGTAATGCATTGGTTTTATTTGTACAAAAACTTTAAAAATTTTATATAACAAAAATTGTCCATTTTACCTTCTGGGATCCTTTCTGTTGCTTGCCTAGTAATGAACCCTTCAAAGTGGGGGGACACTGAGAGCCAGGAGCCAACTTAGGAGACCATTGCAATAGTCCAGGAAAGAGTTGACAAGGGTCTGATCTAATTAGGGTGGTGGCTGTTTGAAAAGGGAGAATGTTAGATGGGAGAGATGTTATAGGGGTGGGAATAGCAAGATTTTGCAAATGATTAGAAATACTGAGGGATAAGGGAGAGCAAGGCATTGAGGATAAAACTGTGGCGGGAAATCAGGCCTAAACACGTGAAGTGGAGTTCAAGAGCTGGAGAAACTGGGGCTGGATATATAGATTTAGCAGTTATCTGCATAGAGATGATGACTAAGCCTTGGAAGCTGGCAAGGTTAACAAGAGATTTTTTGTAGAGAAATAGTTAGGGGGCTCAGTAGATAGAATGCTGAACTTGGAATCAGGAAGACCTGAATTCAAATGCTTCCTAAGAAACTGACTAGCAGAGTGACCCTGAGCCAGTGACAACTCCTGTTTGTCTCAGTTTCCTTATCTGTAAAATGGGGATAATAATAGCACCTAACTCAAAGCCTTGTTTTGAGGATGAAATGACATAATGTATTAAAGTTTGCTTTGCAAACTTTAAAGAATTATACAAATGTTGTTATTATTGTTATTGTTTTAGAAGGCTCAGGGCAGAGGCTGGGTGATTATTGTTATTTGTTGTTCATTCTCTACGAGGACCAATGACATCAAAAGGGTGATGTCTTGACTTGCAAGTAAATTGGATTTAAGTGAGGCAGAACTGGGCAAAGTCATCAGCCTCACTCTCTCCTCCAGACTCATCGGGGTCCAGTGGCAAGACATAGGTCAAGATGACCAGTGATGGTCCCCAGCTGGGGGGAACACCTACAATCATATCACTCAGGGGTCACATGTAGATGAAAACAAAATTCCTAAATAATTTTGAAAGAAAAAGTCCTCAAGAAGCTTATGACTTCTTGAGTAAAGAATTGGATGAATCTGAAGGCTTATGTCCTTTAGGATTTCTTAGGTCAGGTCTCTACTTCCAACATGGTTGACTGGACTGTTTGTGTGGATAATTCAGATAGACAACCCATGTGATTTATTCAGGTTTTGTTTGCCTCACCTCTGGGTTATTCATTCAGGAAAGCTCTTAGATTAACCTGTCAGCTTTAATTACCTGAATCCTAGGACTTAATATAGAGGTATATACAAGTTTGGATAATTCAGCAGCCTATTTTTTAGGTGTACCCAGAAATGTATTGTGATTGAATGCAAGAATCTCCATGTTCTCCAGAGAACAGGATGGGAATTCCCCAATGCAGTGGAGATAGTAGCTTGAGTAGTTTCAAGACTACTGCTTCTCATGGTTTGACACTTTCTAGTTAAAAAAAAAAAAAAAGAAGTAGGGTTTAATGGACAGAGTACAGTGAGCCCAGTTTACTCCTGTCCTGAATTTGTATTTTTAAATTATTTAAGGAAATTAAAAAAGTTTGGAGTTTAAAGACTACTCTTTAAATATTAGCTGCAGTTCAATCTTCTTATGTTTGTTTTAATTTTTAACTTTTATTGATATCTTTTGCTTTGATAGCTCCTTCATTTTCTCCTCAGTAAGCCTTCTCTTACACTGATGAAAAAGGAAAAGCAAAAGCAAAAGCAGCTGTGTACAACTAATTAACCTAACTTAACTGAGGATGGCAGTATGTGCATTTACAAAGTACATAGGGAGGTCCATTTTAAAAATCTCTTGTCCCAGGACAAGTTTGGTCATTATAAATATACGTTGTTCAGTTTTGCTTTTGTTGTTGTTTTTTTTATTTACATTTTCCTAGTATCTCCGTTGTATATATTGTTTTCCTGGTTCTGCTTATTCTACTCTATATCAGTTTATATAAGACTTCTAGGATCTTCTGAATTCTTCATATTGATTATTTCTTCCTTTTCTACTTTGAAAATGAATTGAATGATGCATTCACAAAATTATATTCATAAAATGTACTGTAACTGTTGAAGAGACCACCATCCTTTCACTTGCACAGTTTGCAACATTGGGGTCATCCTTGATTCTTCTCTTTTATCTCACCTATTCAATCGGTTGCCAAATTTTGTCATTTCTTTCCCCACAACACCTCCTGCATATGTTTCTTTCTCTCCATTCATGTAACCACTGCTTTAGTTCAGGACCTCATCACTTCTCTCTTTATCTATTGCAAAAGTCTCCTAATTAATTTCTCTCATTCAAGTTTTTCCTTATTCCATTCCATTTTCTACTCAGCTACCAAAGTGATTTTCCTAAAATATATGTCTGACTTCATCACCTGGCCAGCTTAATAAACTTCAGAGGCTCCCCAATACCTCCAGGCTTGAATATAAATTCTTTTTTCCATTGAAAGCATTTCACAACCTGCCATCTTTCTACCTTGTAATATTCTTACATTATACTCCCCTCTATGCACTCTACAATCCATCCATATGGATATTCTTGTTCTTCCACGCACAGAACACTACTCCTCTTTCTATGTTTTTGGATTGGCTGTTCCCATGCCTAGAATGCTATCCCTTCCTACTTCCATATCTTGGCCTGCCTGGCTTCTGTTAAGACTTATCCCAAATGCCTCCTCCTCCACAAAGCCTTCCTGATTCCCCCATACCTTCCCTCTGCTCTGTATTTATATATTTTATCTTCCCCCTTAGAATATAAGCTACTTAAAGGCAGGGATGGGTTTTGTTTTTGACTTTGTTTCATATCCTCAGAACTTAGCACAGTGCCTGGCACACAGTAAATGTTTAATAAATACTTATTGGTTGATTAAAGTAAAAATGTCTTATTAATTCATTTACTTGTTACAAAATTGTAAAAAATCCCACTGAATGTGTGACATTTTGTATGTCACATCTCCTTACTAGTCTATAAACTGTATGAGGTGGGGATGCATGTCTTCTTTCCTAACTTTTCTATCACCCAGAATGCTTAGAAAGTAGAATCCTGCAAACACTAAGTGCTTAATGGGTGTTGTTAAATTGAATTGTCATATTGAATTGATATACTTCCTTTTGATGGTATAGTATCAGCAACTCAAATAATTATTTATTAAACCTGTATAAAAACCTGCATATATTATTTGGGGAATGGCATCAATGAATTTTAATTTCAGCAATGGGTCTTTAAATTCAAGTAGAGAAAAATTTTTGCATTAGTGGTTTCTGAACTTTTACTAATAAATATCAACACATATGCTTATTTTATGTGGCAGTTTTAAAGGGAATTTAAAAAGATATGGCTCACAAATAGTTTTGATTTTATATGATGATAGAAGAAAGGCCAAGGTTTTACAATCAAGATGCCAGTTTTCAATGCAAATAGGAAACTGAGGAGGTGGCAAAGTCCATTTTTTGATACTCCCTCTTCCATCTGCTAGGAAAGTGATTCTTATCAAGGCCTCTGCAATCTATTTGGATAAAAATAAAACACCAGGGATTAATTTACCTGACAATTCAATCTGGAAATTGACTACATTTTTCTGAATTCAGTAGAGTGCTACATAATTCAGTATGTTTTGGAATACTAATAACTGCTAAGGCAACCTCTCTTTAAATTTCTTTCTTAATGAAAAAAAAAGAAGGATTTAAAGGGGTGGCATTTAAACAAATTATAGATTCCATGTATAAGTTTCATGTTGGTAAATCATTTTTCAGTAATAAGAGCCAGGTTTTGGGGTAGCTAGATGGCGCAGTGGATAGAGCACCGGCCCTGAAGTCAGGAGGACCTGAGTTCAAATCCGGCCTCAGACCAAACACTTGTCATTAACTAGCTGTGTGACCCTGGGAAAGTCACTTAACCCCAATGCCTAAAAACCAAAAACCAAAAAAAAAAAAAAAAAGCCAGGTTTTTTACCATTACTTTTTCAAGTTTGAGGCTTTGTATTTTATGAGAGTTCAGTAATGTATGTTTCTGATAATGAAATAATTCAATTTAACAAACATTTGGTGAATGCTAACTATGTGCTGAACACTATGCTTGGCTCTGGAAAGGCAAAGGCCAACAAGAAACAGTGCTTGCCCTCAAGGAGCTTGTATTCCACCCTTATTTCTTTATTTAAAAAACTCCCAAATTTTTGGAAATATTAATAACTCATTTTTGTCTTTATATCTTTAGGGCCTAACCAGGACTTATGGGCCAGGCCTATCCAGCTTACCCAGTGCCTGACATATTAATTGCTTAAGAAATGCCTGTTGATTGATGGGTAAAAGAGGGTAAAAGTCATGCTATCAGAATGAAAAGGGTTAGATAAACAAGTTAATATCTTTTCAAATTTACATTCAGCTTTAGTCAATTGAAAGCTTTTGAGAATAGATGAAATGAATATATATACATGCTGTCATATTGTACCCCACCCTGAGCCCCTGGAGAGAAATGGACACACCTCAAATTTCAGAAGAAGACTTACGATGACAGGATTTCTTGGCTTGAAGTCTGAATAAATACTTAGAATCTTCCCATGCTTAATATTCAATGATTTTTCTGTTTCTAAAATTAAGATAATTATTAAAGAGCGCACAATTTTTTTTTTCCATTAAACAATCTTATTCACCTTCAGGTGGAATTATGGAAAAAAAATACTCAGGGGAGTCACTCATTACCTAGGATTCATAGCATTCAATCTGAAGAAGATAGATACATTTTTTGGGGAGAGAGCTCATAAAAGCAAGACCAATCCCTATATAGTTTACCTTATAGCACTTGAAGAAACGTTTACATTTCAATAAATCAATCAACAAACATTTATTAAGCATCTACTATGTGCCAGGTATAGTAGTAAGTGCTGAAGACACAAAAAAGAGGCAAGAGACGGTCCCTGCCATCAAGGAGCTTACAATTTAAGGCCATTCACCTGCCACTTCCCTAGCTAGTAGGAACAATAAAGTGATAACAATATGGATGCCTTGAATTGACATTTTCCCTCCAAAGACCTGAGTGATTCATCATCATTCGTGATCTCATTGAAGATGAGAGCAATTTTGTGAGATAGGCTGAGCAGGTTCTGGAAATGGGAAAGGGAAGCACAGAGGTGATTCCTCTAAGGTTGGCTGGTCAGTTAACCACAGAACCAGACATGAAAAGAACAAAACAAAACAACTCCGATCCTTCTATCCCTGTTATTGTCCTATATCTCTTCTGTCTTACAGTAGGTGCCCCCACTTTCTCTCCTCTTACTCTCCTCTTGACACCTTACAATCTGGCTTCTGACTTTAACATTTCAATAAAAATGTTGTCTCCAAACTTATCAATGATCTCTTAGTTGACAAATCTAATGGCCTTTTCCTAATCCTCTTTAGTCTCTTTGACCTTTCTTCTGACTTTGACACTGTTGACCACCCTCTCCTCATTGATCCTCTAGGTTTTTGGGATCCTGGTTCTCCTTCTACATATGTGATCATTCCTTCTCAGTCTTCTTTGCTGGATCCTCAGCAGATCACACTCTCTAACCTAGATACCCTACAGGGATCTGCCCTGGGCCTCTAACCTCCTCCCTTTATATTACTTATATTATTACTTTACTTTGTAATCTTTCCAAATATCTGGTGGGTATAACTTATTTCCAAGACTCTTCCCACCCCATTTTAAAGACTAGAAAGTAAAGAAGGATGAATGAAAACAAAGATTTATTTGAATTCATGTAAGCTTACATCAATCAGCCCAGCTAATCTCAGTGTGTTTTTGTTCTCCTAAATCCCTAACAAGGAATGTTAAATCTTTTGTAGTGATTACTTAAGGGGAAGTCAAACAATTGCTTCTGGCATTAGAGAAGATGCCATGTTAGCATCAGGGTAGGGCTGCCTAAATGGGACATTGGCAAGCTCTGTAAAAAAAGGGGGGGGGGGGCTAGAAAATGAACATCCTTATTTGTGATAACATGGGTTTGGAGCATGAATAATCTCCATTAGCTTGCCACATGGAGGATGCTAAAGAGTGGATTCTGGGAGATTTAGGATAACACAGAAAAGAAATATCTTGGGGAGACCATGGTGCATGCATGGATATCCTGGAACTGGTTCTAGTTGTCTAACTACATGATTGGAAGGAGTGTGTTTCAATTGGCTGCATAGCTGGAATGGTTGTCATATTCAAAAAGG
Organism: Vombatus ursinus; assembly: GCF_900497805.2. Lineage (NCBI taxonomy): Eukaryota > Metazoa > Chordata > Mammalia > Diprotodontia > Vombatidae > Vombatus > Vombatus ursinus. Next base: position 9,857 of record NW_020945581.1, read on the forward strand.
CCTAAGTCAGTTCTGAACACCAATTTTTGGTGCATCTGAGTCAGAAAGGGCTTGGTGACACCTCACTCTGCATCTTTGAGAGACTGCAAGGGGATGAACCTTAGGGCCTTCTTCAGCTCTGAGGTCATATGGCCTCAGAGAAAAGGATGTGATCCTTGGTAGGGTCCTTAATGTTTTTCTTTCTCTCCTTTTGAGCTGAAAGGAATGAAGTCTCTGACCTTGGGCTTCCAGATTTGGAATCTTTCAGCTATAGTAAAGTTGAGGCTTACTTACTCCTTTCCCTCTGCACCTTTGAATCCTCCTTCGTGGAGGTTACAGGGAAAGTTAGAACAGCTAAAACTTGAGTATGGATGTTCTTTGTCTTTGGCTGAAAGAAGGCTTGGGTCGAATTCTTTCGGGCAGGATCCGCATGTTGTGATTTCAGATTTCAGATTTCAGAATCAGGCCTCATTGATTTGGCAAGTAATCTGGCCAACTGAGATAGTGGCATGGTGCTCCTGGTCCAGCTTATCAGCCAGGGTCCATAAACTGAGTTTACTAGCTTTCAAGGCCTCTTTCTCTCCTTACTCCATTGTATTCCTGAGCTGTGATTTCATCCAGCATTCCAACACTTCTGACATCAACTCAACTGTTGAAATTTGATATACTGGCTGAGAGTGTATCTATAGTACAGGGACTGCCAAAGGGGAGCCCCAGGGAGTGAGCCAGCTTTAGGACAAAGAACTGGGTAGCCAGGCTTCTCGACTGGAATCTATTGCTTTGCCACTGAATAGCCAATGCTTCCTTACTCCTATCATTTCTCTTTCTTTGTAAAGAACAAAGAATTCATAGCATCATAGATTTAGAGCTAGAAGGCCACTGAGTCCAAGCTCCTATTTTTCCAGATGAAGAAACTGAAGCTAAGAAAGTTTAGGTGACTTATCCAGGGCCACACAGCAATTAAGTGTCTGAGGCGGAATTCAAAATCAAGTCTTCCTAATTCCTTGCCCAGTGCTTTATCTACTGTGCTTCCTAGCTAGGGGCCTTGCCCCTGGCCAAAACACAAGTGAAGCTTGGGTTTCCAGTTTTTTATCATGAACAGTAAGCAGCTGAGTCAGGGCTGAAGTTGGGAAGATATAGAAAGTAAAAGGAGCATGAGGAAAGGAAGGTTTCGGGATGAATTTGCAGTTAATTGAACAGTCATGTTGATCCAATCAAGTATGAGTGATCTTTAGCTATCTCTGGAAGGAAGACAAATGGCAAGATAAAGCAATTAAGGAAAATAAATACAGAGGTGAGACTGAGATACTAATTTCCAAGCTGATAGCCTGGTCCCAGTGTATAATTCCGTTAGCATCATGCCAACTACATCACATGATTTAGCAGTGTTCATCAATCATTTAAGTTTAGGCCTCAATGCAAACTAAGGAAATGCATCATACCAACCACAAAGTTCTTCACCTGTTACACAAACAAAACTTAAGGGAAAAAAATGGATGGAGAGATAAAATGGCCAGCCTTGCATGTCAAACAAAAACTTGAGGTTAAATATCCATAGTGGAAAACCATGAATGTACAAATACATTGTCACATATCTGTAGACATTCCATAAGCTCCTTGAAGGCAGGCAGTGTATCATATATGTCTGTTGGGCATTTACATCCTTTCATCCCAATTTACCTTTTCAGTCATATTATCCATTACTGCTTTTTATGCATTTTATCGTCCAGCCAAACCAGCCTGTATGTTTTTTATCATGTGTGATTCTGTGTTTATAAGGCCCTCCATTTTTACCTCTGATGCTTATAATCCCTGGTTTCCTTCAAAGCTCAGTTCAGATTACCCCTTCCATTAGAGACCTGTCTTGGGACCCGTAACTACTGCCCCAATAACTGTGTGTTTACATTGTACTTATTTTCCATCTACTTATATTTGTAAGTCTCTCTCTCTCTCCTTCCACAGAATGTAAGCATCTTGAGAGCTGGGATTATTTCATTTGTCTTTGTATCCCCCATGCCTAGCATAGGACTTTGTGCATAGTAATTGGTTAATTAATTTTTGTTGATGTAATGGTTGATTAATTTGTTGTATCCCTCAATGTGCCTAACATAGATTTTCAATGTAGTCAATAGATCCTTAACAAATATTTGTTGCTTTGCTACTGGGATGGATCTGTAATTTCACTGATGTGGCATACTCCCTCCACCCATCCAGACTGCAACCCAATCATTCCTTCTCATACTGAGCAGTTCTTATCCATGCCTTTCTTATAAATGTTTCATAAAGGATCTGACCAAAGTACTGGAAGCCTTCTAGAATTGTGCTTACTGGATCAGTTAAAAATTTATGTGTAACTCAGGATTGCACAGAGAATCTGTAGAGCTTCCCAATCATGTGCATGACTCAGAATTTGAGCCCTTTGATAAGATGAGTGAAACCCTCATTGGCTACTGAGCAGGAAGTGGTGATGACTTTTGGAAAAGAAAGGGACTCCACCCCTGCATCTATTCTTTTTCTCTAGTACAGCAAGTGTCTCTTGTTTTCTAGATTTCCCAAGAGTGGGTGGGATGGTGACCTTTCCTATATCCCAGCAGAAACAGCAAAAACTGATGAGTATTTGGCAGCTAAAACACAGACCTTCCCTAGGTGAGCCTGTATCTCCAAGCCCTGACTGCCCTCTCTGATTTTTTGCCTGATTTTAGGCTATCAAACATAGATCTGGAGATAGAAGCATTGGAGGTAACCTTGTAAGTTTGAGGGGGTATGGAAGTCCTAGGTCCTTACTTGGTTCCGGTAGCACATCAGAAAAAGACCTCTGCAACCAGGCCAGTAATCTTGTAGAAGATTGCTCTTGAAGAAGATTATGACATCAGGGAGGTTATGCCATGACATGCAAGTGAATTGGATTTAAGTGAGGGAGGGTTGTGCAAAGCCACTATCCTCACTTTTTCCCCTGGAGCCATCTGGGTCCAGTGGCCAGATATAAATCAAGATGAGTGGAGATGACCCTGGACATGATGGGAATGGAAAAGATTGCTACCAGCTAGAGGATAAGCCCATTTCCTAGCTTACATTTGCCAGAAATTATCTACTTGCCAGGCCAAAGCTGAGGTGAAATGCGACAATGACTATTCATTAGTACCCTAAACTGCCTTTCTGATGAAATTAAAGTACAACCCTCTCAGGAGAGTATAACAGTAGTTATAAGTCGTTACTAAATCCTATTTTGTCTTTCTGTCAATGCACACTTTGTGAATGTTTTGTGCTTTGCGGTTTTTTTTTCGTGTGTGTGTGTGTGTATGTAAAAAATACTTTACTATATTGTATACTGAGTATGTTTCTGCTGCCATTTGGGAAGACCTTAGAACTGAGTTAAAACCCAAGCTTTAGACAAATCAACATCAGGATCCTAGAGTGAGGTGTAGCAAGCCAAAAGGTTTTAGGAATGGGAGTCTAACCCATTTCATTAGAGGCCAAGATTCCCCAGGACTGAACCTCCTCCATACCAAGTATATAGGTTCAGAGCAGAAGGGCCCTTTTGTGGAAATGGATAGAGAAATTGTACTGCAATTCCAAGTCCACCATTGATTCCCTGTTCTGCTCATCCCAATGACTGTTCCAAACTTTCTCTTTTCTTTTCAAACTCCCCATGCCATCTATTTCCTACATCCAATCCCTCCCCTACTTCAGCTAAGGACATCCACTCTTACTCCATGGAAAAAAGAAAATTGAGGCCCAACAGACCCTTTCTTTTTCTCCTCATCTCACATACCTCTGACAACATTCCTCACTATCTCTTCTTTCACTTTAATCTCTGATGAAGAGGTGTCCTTTCCTTATGCCAAGACTTAGGCATTTACATATACCCTTGATCCATAGACTAGAGCTATTTGTGAAATTTTCAGTATGAACATTTATACTTTGGAAATCAGCAAACTCTGTAAATCAGGGCTTGATTTATTGTTTTGTCAATTGTGTAGACTTAAGAAAATGATGGGGAAAATGTTAACAAGGCAGATTAAATTAAAAAATGTGTCAAGTACATTTTCCCTCTGAAGTCAGTTGTTAAACATTTACGATCACACCTTCTTCATCTCATCCCCACAGGTGTATGCCAGAAGATTTCCCTTGTTATCAGGAGATCTTTTCCTCTAACTCATATCCTCCTCCCCTAGTAACTTCCTTCTGAGGTTACTGTTTATCTACATCCTATATATCTTGTAAGTACATAATTGTTAGCATGTTGTCTTTCCTATTTGGATGTGAACTCCTTGAGGTCAGGACCTTGTTCTTGCTTTTTTTTTTTTTTTAACATCTCCAATAATTAGCACAATGCTTAGCACATTTACTAAATGCTTATTGACCGACTATCTTTCTCATTTTCCCTCTGTATCTCCTGGTTCCTTCTCCACTGCCTACAGACTAGATCATATTTCTCCCATCCTTAAAACAAAACAAAACAAAACAAACTTTCATTAGATATTACCATGCGGGTTACTTATCCTTCTATAGTTCTTCTCTGCTTCTCAGCTAAACTCTCTTTGAAAGCACCATCGGTATAGCTCTACTTTCTTTCCCTTCACCTTCTTCTAAACCCCGAAGCAAATCTGGATTCCAGCCTCATTATTCAGCCTAAATTGTTCACTCCAAAGTTGATAATCCTGGTGGGCTTTCACCTAACCCTGCTGAAAACCCCACTGAGGTCCCATTGCTGTGTATAGCAATAAATGCCCCGAGGGCAGTGGGCTTAGTAAGAATTTTAGTGGGTGAGAAAACAAGATTGTAAAATAGAAGGGCTTGGGGATGGGAAAGAGATAAGGAAAAAGCAAGGTTGTAAAATGTAAAATAGACATGCCTCAAGTCATCTAGACCCTTTTTAAACAATGGACTGAGCAACAGGTCCAAAGAGTTAGCTTAAAAGCAATAGTTTTGACCTCTGACCTGCTCTCCTCAGGCTGTTTTTGGTGCTAGGGATATGGGACCAGTTACTTTGGGGGGAAGCAGAACAGTCCATCGACTGGCTGTAATCGTTATTGGGTCTGATCTTACATACAGTGTTGAATGACTGTATCCTTACCAGCAAGTCGATTTATCTATCTATCTATCCATCTATCTATCTATCTGTCTATATGTTTATCTGTCTATCTGTCTGTCTGTCCATCCATCTATCTATCTATCTATCCATCTATCTATCTATCTGTCTGTCTGTCTGTCTGTCTGTCTGTCT
>NW_020945582.1:0-18288 GCF_900497805.2 Vombatus ursinus
ATCTATCTATCTATCTATCTATCTATCCATCTATCTATCTATCTATCATCTACCCTTACCTTGTTGATCAGTCATTTTTCTCATCTCTATGCCTGAGAATAGGAGGCCTGTAGCTATCTACTAGACCAAAGATTTCTTAATTGCCAAATCTAAAAGTTTTTCTTTTATCCTCCTCCCACTTTACCCTTCTGCAGCTTTTGACAAATTGACCATCTTCTCTTCCTGGATACTCACTCTTTTCTGGGTTTTCATGATTGCTCTTTTGTGGCTCCCTTCCACGCGTTTGATTGTTTCTCCTCAGTCACCTTTGCTAGACCTTCCTCTGTGCCATGCCTATTAACTGTGGGTATCCTCAAAGGTTCTGCCCTGGGCCTTCTCATTTCTTTCTATACTTTCTTATGTTGTAATCACATCAGCTTTCATTTGTTCAGTTATTTCCTTCCTGATGATTCCCAGAACTATATATCTAGATCTCATCTCTCCCCTGACCTCTACTCTTACATCATCAACTGCCTATTGGACATTTCAAATTGCATGTCTTGTAGACTTCTCAAACTCAACATATCCAAAAAAGAAATCATTACCTTTTCCCCTAAATCCATCTCTCTTCTGAACTTCCTTATTACTTATTACATTACCATCATTCTATTAACCCACATTCCAAAACTTGGCATCATCCTCAATTCCTTATTCATGATCACTACACATTTTTAAGCAGTTACCTAATCTTGTCATATCTTTCTCCACATCGCTCCGATATATCCTCTTCTCTCCATTCACCCAGTTCCCCCCCACCCCAGTTCAGGTCTTCGTCAATAATAGCTCACATTTATAAAGTGCTTTAAATTTTGTAAAATGCTTTACATATATCATCTCATTTGATTCTCATGACAACCCTGTGAAGTAAGTACTATTATTATTCCCATTTTACAGATGAGGAAACTGAGACTGAAAGAGGTTAAGTGATTTGCCCAGGGTTACACAAATAGTTAGCAATATTATTATTATTATTTTTTATTATCTCTCTTCAACTTTTAGAAGGTACAAAGCCTTTGGGAATTTAGCTTTTTGAGGAGGTCCAGACCTACTATTTCCTTGGTTTAGGGGACTTCTGATTGAGGAGATCCTTTTTATCAATGCAGATCGGCATTTGTTCAGTAATTTGAAGTTTTACAGAATTATTCCACAGAAAGGAAATGGTTAATGACTTGCCTAGGTGAGCATGTGGAAGAGAAGGGACTTGAACCCAGGTCTCCCTGAGTCGGAGGTCAGCTCGCTATTCATTGTACTAGAGAAAGGAATATCTTTCTTTATTCCTTTTCATCCAAACCCTACCGGTGCAAAGCATCGACCCTTTACCAGTGTCATTAATCTGACTTAAAAGTTGCATGAGTAAGAGATCACAAGGCATCTCTCTTTAATTGCAACTAATATTTTGTTGTTTGTGGAGCTTGAGGGCTCCCCTGTTACCCTCCATTTCTACTGCACCCCATAGAAATGCCATGAGTTATCATCTTATTCAAAAACTGGTTTTGTGTCTAGTCAATAATGATGTGATTTATTTTTTTTAATGATAAATTCTTCTAATTGCTTTAGCTAGTAAAACACCACTGAACTGATAAGCATGAGCAATACTGCTTAATTGCATTTGCTGAAGATAGAGTTGTATAGCATTAGTTATAGTCCTTTTAACTTTGAAGCAGCCACAATAAAAATGACTAGAGTACAAGGGGGAAAAATGACTCTAAGAAGCTCATTTAGAAGACACTACACTTTTACCCTCCTTCAGTTGACTGGGAAAAACTATATAAACTGAAACACAATTTTCTGAGATGTTTCCCATAAGTCCATACCAGTCCATCTTTTCCCAAAGAGAGTAGAGAGGACCTATTTTTAAATTCCTGTTGGCATTTATTTGTTTTGTTTCAGAATCACTCTGGGACCTTCCAAGGAGACAAACACTTTTGCTTATTAACTGTGGGAAAGAACTGGCTTTGCTACTGTTTTGCAGGAATATTTCCCCCTGTGGTTTTCTCTATAGCCAACGTCACTCGAATTCATTTCAACCTACTTTGTTTTTATGGTAATTGCCAGTAAGTAACAATTTTGTGACAGCACTTGCTCACTTGCTGTAACTTCTAATACTGATCCTTTAAAACTATTTAATCACCCAAAGTACGTATCTAATCTATTTGGCTCTAAATAGTTCTAGGTGTTATTTTAATTCTTTTAGAAGTTTAATGAAAATTTCCATTCAACTGAATCCAGCAAAGTCCATGTCCATTGCTACCTTAAATGCTCTTAGCACCACCTGCCCCTTCCAGCTCCATGAAGACAGTTTTCACATCTGAAAAATTCCTGGTCTGGTGATACAGGAAAGGTACAGTCCTGCTACCTCATCAGAACAGGCCCAGCCAATTTCTACTATTCCAGGTATTGAATTTGGACTTTAAACCATCATAGCTTCAAGTTATAAGATTCTAGGGGGCAGATAAGACATGAATGTAGGCACATCTATAGACCTGACAGTCATATGGAATCAGTCAGGGGAAAATTAAGCTTGCTCACCATGGTGATGAAGTGTCTTGTAGACCCTAGCTTTTTTTGTGCTGTGGTTGGGAAGTGACCTAGCCTGAGGTGGAGTAGGTCTAACTACTAAGGTCTTCATTGACAACCTTGGCTTAGGTGGGAGAAAGGGCTGGAACCTAAAGTTGTGATATGAAGAATAGCCAAGTCTAAGGCAATATGGTGAGTAGGGAGTGCTTTGAGTGAACCTTAAACATAGTCATATAACTTTGGTTATACAAGCACGAAAGGGGACAGGTGCTAGATCACCATGTTTTGTTAATGCACCCATGGGCTCCCTTCTTTGACCTGGGTCTCTAGAAAAGCTACCCCAGATTCAATGTCAAAATACTCTATGGGTGAGTGTCTACTCAAAACTATAGCTTATGAGTCCCTATCAATGTGTCAGAGGATGCATTTATTCACGACAAATTTTATTTGATATTATTCATTTTTCTTTCCCCAATATAATATAAGCTTTGTGAGTAGGAACTGTTTCATTCATTGCATTTGTATGTCAACACCTAGCACATAGTAGGTATTTAATAAATGCTTGTCGATTGAATGGTTGATTGATTGATAACATGACAGTGAGAGATGCTCCCATACTGGCATGGGGTGCACTCTTTCATCACCACTTGTTAACATACTACTAGTGGGAGCAGGGCATATACAAGGGCACATATGTAGAGAACACACATGGTCAGTGTATATGTGTGACCTGGGCAGCTCACACCAACAATACTGTACAGCTGCCTGGTGCACACATGGCTTTGGAAGGAATGTCCAGAGTAGGTCAGGTTGTTGGAATGGAGTACAGTGATTTTGGAGTCAGGAAACATGGGTTCAAATATTAGCTCTACTATTTACTGCTTGAGCAGTCCTAAGCAAGTCATTTCATTTTTTTCTGAGACTCAGTTGGCTTATCTATTAAATGAAAGGGTGGGACTGGATGATCTCTAGGGTCCCTTGCACCTCTAAATATATCATCATAAAGCTGTCTCATAAAACAGATCTTTGGGCAAATGCCCAAGTGCCTGCCAGGCTAATCCAACCTTCATTAGAGGGACTGACTTTTTTGTTGTTATTTTTGAATGGAGACATGCCTGGAACATACTTTTCCTCTGAGGGTTGAGAAAGGTCCACATTGCTTTTAATAGGAGCTATATTTAAAAGCAATAGCTAACTTTTGACAGTATCTCTCTACCCACCCATTCTTCTTTTTTTCCTTCAATCTGTCGTCTTGCATTGCTTGTTCTATGGAACGTAGCAGCATAATCAGGCAGTTTTGAAGCTTCCCTATTCCCCACATCCTAGCACAATTGTTGGTACTTAATAAATGCTTGTTGACTTGACTTGAACATAATGTTTTACAGAATCAGGTCCCACCAAGTTGCTTCCCAGAAAGGTGGGGGTCATTCTCCTGTTGGGTACACTGATGACACTTTGTGTTTGTACACTACTTTATACTTGTCAAATTGCATTCACATGCCATTTCTTATTGGATTCACAGTAATCTCATGAGGAATACAGGGAAGATATTATCCCAATTTTACAAGTGAGAAAAACTAAGACTCAGAGGAGTTCAATGACAACTTTAGATCACTCAGTAGTGCCAAAGCTGAATTGAAAATCCAAGTCATTGGAATCTTTATAGGGTCCATGTTACCTCTGCTGTCTAACCATGTGCAATCAATCAATCAACAACCATCAAGCATTTTTTGTTTGATATGTGCCAGACATTGTGCTAAAGAAAAAAAAAGCAACAATAATTCTTGCCCTCAAGGAGCTTATATTCTAATGGAGAAGATGTGTATATAAATAAGCACATTCAAGATAGATACACTGTAGATAGAAGGTTGTTGTTTGTCCTTTGTTCTTGAAGAAGACCATGACATCAGGGAGGTGATGCCATGACTTGCGAGTGAATTGGATTTAAGTGAGGGAGGACTGTGCAAAATCACCAGCCTTACTTTCTCCTCTGGAGCCATCTGGGTCCAGTGGCCAGATATAGATCAAGATGACTGGAGATGGCCCCCAGTTAGCAGGGAATCTGATATGGGAAGGCACTGGTAACTAGCAATTTGGAAGGACCTCCTTCGGAAGGTAGTGCTTGAGTTGAGCTTTGGAGGAAGCCAGGAGTTCTTATAGGCCATAGAGACCATTCCATAGAAATTGTGGTACTCAAATGGAGAGATTTTTGTGAAGTGCTTTGCACCCAACAATGATGTGTGATGAGACTGCCATACTGGTAGAGTTTTTTAAGTTTTCTCTTTCTCTTCAATGAGAGCATTTACACAAAGCACTTTGCAAACCTCAAAGAGTTATATAAATCTAAGTTGCTATTGTTATTGTTATTTCATTCTTCTCACCTTTATGTTTAATGGAAATCATAGAAACTGCCCTGAGATATGTCCTTACCTCACTACTATTCTTCTATGTTTAATGTTCAGTGGGCCATTGCTAGGGAATAAAATGATTGATTTCATCATTGAATTGCTATTCTTGTTCTCCAACTCTTATCTACCCCAGTGCTATTTGGGCCTATCCTTGAGGGTTGCCATTGTATTGATCTAGAATTTCTAACCTTCATATTTTTCTCCAATGAGATCTTTCTAGGAAGAACTCTGTGTTGACTAAGGGAACATATGTAGTGAAATAGATTAGAAGTCAGAGCACAGAATTCAGTCAAAAACATAGGTTCAGATCTTGACTCTGCTCCTTACCAGGTAACTTCATCTCCCAGGGTCTCAGTTTCCTCCTCTGTAAAATATGAGAGTTGGACTAGATCAGGGGTTCTTCACCTTTTTTTTTGTATCGTCCCATTTTGTGGATCCCCAACGCAGTCTTGTGAAGCTTGTGTTCCTCTTTTCAGACTCACATTTCTAAGTGCATAAAATAAAATACATAGATATGAGTATGAAGGAAACCAATGATATTAAACTAAAGATGCAATTCTTTTCCTATCCAGTTCATAGATCCTTTGAAATCTATCTGTGGAACCCTTGGGGATCCATGGACCTCAGGTTAAGAGCCTGTAGATTTTTGTTGTTGTTGCTCAGTCATTTTTCAATTGTGTCTGACTCTTTGTTACCCAATTTGAGGTTTTCTATTTTTAAAAATAATTAATTAATTAATGTTTAGTTTTCAACATTCACTTCCACAAGATTCTGAGTTCTAAATTTTCTCCCCATCTCTTCCTTCCTCCCACCCCAAGACAGCATTCATTCTAAATACTTCTTCCCCCAATCTGCCCTTCCTTCTATCACCCCCCTTCTTCTTCTCTTATCTCCTTCCACTTCTATTTTCCTGTAGGGCAGGATAGATTTCTATAACCCTTTGCCTGTATATCTTATTTCCCAGTTGCATGTAAAAACAATTTTTAACATTTGTTTTTTAAAACTTTGAATTCCAAATTCTCTCCCTTCCTCCCTTCCCACCCACCCTTATTGAGAAAGCAAGCAATTCAGTATTCAAAACACTTCCATAATAGTCATATTGTGAAAACTAAGTATATTTCCCTCCATCCTATCCTGCCACCCATTTACTCTATTCTCTTGTTTGACCCTGTCCCTCCTCAAAAATGTTTGCTTCTGATTACTTCCTCTCCCAATCTGCCCTCCCTTCTATCATTCCCCCCTCTCTTATCCCCTTCCCTCCTGTTTTTCTGTAGGGTAAGATAGATTTCCATACCCAATTGAGTGTGTGTCTTATTCCCTCCTTATGCCAAATCTGATGAGAGTAAGGTTCACTCATTCCCTCTTACCTGCTGCCTCTTCCCCTCCACTGCAAAAGCTTTTTCTTGCCTCTTTTATGTAAGATAATTTACCCCATTCTATCACTCCCTTTTTCCTTCTCCCAGTATAATCCTCTCACACTACCTAATTTTGTTTTTTAGATATCATCCTTTCACTTTCAACTCACCCTGTGCCCTCTTCATGCACACACACACACACACACACACACACACACACACACACACACTCCCTCCAACTACCCTAGTACTGAGAAAGGTCTCATGAGTTAAAATATCATCTTTCCATGTAGGAAAGTGAACAATTCAATTTTAATAAGTTCCTTATGATTTCTCTTTCCTGTATACCTTTTCATGCTTCTCTTGAGTCTTTTATTTGAAATCAAATTTTCTATTCAGCTCTGGTTTTTTCATCAAGAATGCTGAAAGTCCTCTATTTCATTGAATGCCCACTTTTTCCCCTGAAGGCTTATACTCAGTTTTGCTGGTGATTCTTGGTTTTAATCCTACCTCCTTTGACCTCCAGAATATCATCTTCCAAGCCCTCCAATCCTTCAATGTAGAAGCTGCTAAATCTTATATTATCCTGATTGTGTTTCCACAATACTTAAATTATTTTTTTCTGACTGCTTGCCATATTTTCTCCTTGACCTGGAACTCTAGAATTTGGCTATAAAATTACTAAGAGTTTTCCTTTTGGGATCTCTTTCAGGAGATGATCAGTGGATTCTTCCAATTTCTATTTTACCTTCTGGTTCTAGAATATCAGGACAGTTTTCCTTGATAATTTCTTGAAAGATAATGTCTAGGCTCTTTTTTTTATCATGGTTTTCAGGTAGTCCAATACTTTTTAAATTATCTCTCCTGGATCTATTTTCCAGGTAAGTTGTTTTTCCAATGAGATATTTCACATTGTCTTCTTCTTATTTTATTCTTTTGGTTTTGTTTTATAATTTCTTCATTTCTCATAGAGTCATTAGCTTCTCTAGTCTATGAGTGACCGCAAACACTCTTTTCTGCCTTAGAACAGTGAGGAGGATTCCCTCTCCAAAGCTGCCACACGCTCCACCATGCTGGTGCTTCTCCTTGCTCCAGGACCACCACCCAGAACTACAACCCAGATCCAAGCACAGGCAAAGCAATAGAATCCTGCCTCGGTGCCAGCAAAGAGATCCCTGCAATTCCCTTCTGATCAGCAGCTTGATTCCCCCACTGTCTGCAGGCCTTCTGGAAGCAACCACTCCCTGCTGTGACTGCTGCGCTGGGACTGCTCTAGGGCCAGGAATGGACCACACTCCTCTCACTCAGGTTCTATGGACCTTTCCCACTGACCTTCAAAGTTGTCTTTGGCTTTTGTGGGTTGAGAAGTCTGGAAACAGCTGCTGCTTTCCATGATTCAGTCCCCTGAAGCCTGCCCCAGTTTTGCTCTGGCCCTGTCTTTGCCTGTGTGGCACATGCTGAGCTCCACTCCTCTCCCAGCCCTATGCAACAGACCTTTCGTATCAACCATCCAAGTTATCTTGGGCTGGAAATTTGTTTCACTCTTTTTGTGGATTCTGCTGCTCTAAAATTTGTTTAGAGTCATTTTTTACAGGGATTTGGAGGGGTTTGGGGGAGAACAAGCAAGTCACTGCTTTTACTCCACCATCTGGGCTCCACCCCCCATTTGGGGTTTTCTTGTCAAAGATACTGGAGCGGTTTGCCATTTCCTTTTCCAGCTCATTTTACAGATGTGGAAACTGAGGCAAGTAGGGTTAAGTGACTTGCCCACGGTCACATTGGTAGAAAAGTTTGAGGCTGGAGATTTGAAGTCAGGAAGAGAAGTATTCCTGACTCAAGACCTGGCACCCTATCCACTGTACCACCTGGCTGCCAAGATCATCTCTAAGGTTCTTTCTATCACTCATTCCTCTGATAGCAGCCATTATTTGGCTAGTGAAGATTAATTTTTTCCACTGAATCCAATGGCATTTTGCATATGGTAGGTACATGATAATGAGTGGCTCATTGGATGCAAAATATCTAGGAAGGCTAGTATTAATAATGATAGCTAGAATTTATATTGCATTTTAAGGTTTACAAAGTGCTTTACAAATCTTATCTTATTTTACTCTCACAACAACCTTGGGAGGTAGATGCTATTATTATTCTCATTTTACATATAAGTAGGCTGAAGCAAGCAGAAGTTAAGTGAGTAGCCCAGGGTCACACAGCTGGTAAATGTTTGAGGCCAGATTTGAGCTAACTGAGCCAGCTAGCTACTTCATTATCTTCTTTATCCTTGTGAATATGGCCTTAGGTTTTCAACTCCAATACTTAATTACACAGAAACAGTCTCTACTCAGTTCACTTCAAGGTCTACTTTGTCAACTTTGAATATTCAAAAGGAGACTGAAAACCTTTCAAGGAAAGATTTTTTAACCAAGTAATCCAATCTTGAATGACCTTCCTATCTTCAGAGGAAGGACTTTGCCAAATCACAAAATCTTACTTTAGGATGGAATCCTGAGTTAAAGACTATTTTATTATTTCCACCTGTGGAGGCAAAGCTGGGCACAGGAATGACACAGTGCTGCATATGTAGAGACAGCTTAAAAGCTGATGTGGATAGGAACAAATGAAATGAATTTCAACTCTAGTATTTGGGCTTTTAGCCTAGATGAAAAGAAATCTTCCCTGAAAGTTGCCTGGGAGGCTGTGAAGGAAGGTTGTTAAGAATGCATTCTGCTTCTAAAAATTTCCTAAGATTAAAAAAAAAATTCTTGATCCCTCTTCCCTCATAGTATCTCTCACATTTTTCTCTTTTCTGTGTTCATTGGCCCCTACTCTAGTTGAGGTTTTTATGACTTCTCACCCAGTCTATTACAATAGCTTCTTAATTGGTTTTCTTCCTTCCAGTTTCTACCTTTTCCAATCCATCCTTGGCATTGCTGTTGTAGGCCTGATGACTCAAAATGGGGTGCTAGTTCGGGTGGAAATTATAAGGAAATAAGATACTCATAGGTCATCTAATGGCTAACAGATCAATCAGCCAATAAGCATTTATGAAGCCCTTACTACATGTCAGGTATTGTACTATGTACTATGTACTATTGTACTATGTACTATGTACTAAGATACAAAGAAAGGCAAAAAAAATGAACCTTTCCCACTAGAAGCTTACATTCAAATAGAAGAGACAACATGTAGATAGTTACCTATAAAATATATGCAGAATAGATAAGTGGTTATCTAGAAGGAAAGTTGTTTGTCCTTCAAGTTCAAACAGGACCAATGATATCATGGGTGGTGTACTGACTTGCTCGTGAACTGAATTTAAGTGAGGCAGAGTTGCACAAAATCATCAGCCTCACTCTCTCTTCATGAGTCATCAAAGTTTAGTGGCAAGACAAAAGTCAGATGGGTGCAATGGTCTAGGGTGGATGCAGTGGATGACCTTGGCATCTTTGATATCTGACCAAGCTCTAAGTGCTCCACAGTGTCTGCTTTAAATTGCCCTCATGGCAACTGGATCAAATTGTTCTCCATCTACTCATTCTGCTGGAAAAATCTTCACATGCTTGGAGTAGACATCTCCCCAACTCACCAGCAGGTTTGAGAACTGTTGATTCTCCTCAACCTGGTTTAACCTAACTGCCAAAAAAGTTTATCTGGGTGTGGTCACTATGCATGCAATAGTTCTTAAAGCCACAAGTGAGATTTGGATGAATCAGATGGTTGAGCAGCCCTGAAAAGGGCTTTGCAAGTCTCCACACAAAGGTACTAGTGCAGGTGGTAATAGAAAGGGAGGGATCAGGAAAGACATCTAAACTAGTGTGACATCTGTAAATTGGGGGATGACTAAATAAATTGTGTTATATAAATATGATGGAATACTATTGTGCTTTCAGAAATGATGAAATAGATGATTTCAAAGAGACATTGGAATGTGTGTATGAACTGATGTAGAATGAAGTAAGCAAAGACAGAAAAATAATTTATTCTATAAAATCATTCAAAATGAACAATTTTGAAGACTTGTAAATGCAATGAAGAAAGAAATGAGAACAACATATGTGATAAGAACAACACACTGTAAAGATAACTTTGAAAGCTGTAAGAACAATAATTGATATAATGATCATCCATGATTCCAGAAGTTTGAAGACTAAGTATGGTACCTACCTTCCAACACAGAGAGGTTGGATTAAGGGTGCAGAATGAGACATATTTTTGAGTATTGCCAATGAGGTCATTTGTTTTTCTTGAGTATGCTTATTTGTCTCAGGGTATTTATTTATCTTTTCTTTTCTTTCAATGGAATAAAGGGTGGGAGAGAGAGAAAGTAGATTTCTGATTAATTAAAAAATTAACTTTTAATAAAAAAAAGACTTCATGATAGTGGGGGCAATCTACTATTGCTCTGAGCAGACAGCATCAAGGGTATCTATAAGGGGTTAGCCATGACAGAGGAGAAACACTTCTTCATCAGACACTAGAGAGAAGGAAGAGATAGTGAGGAATAATGTCAGAAGGATGTGAGATGAGGGGAAAGGGAAGAATCTATCACTAAATGGTCTCATTTTTTTCAGTGAGGAATGAGTGGAAGTCCTTAGCTAAGGGTGGTTGGGAGGTGACATTGGAAGTGAGAATGTTTGGAACAGTCAATGTAACGAGTAGGACGAGGAATCAATTAGGGAAATGGAAGATAATTTCAGAGTAAAGCTCTAGCAGTGAGTTAATAAAAGCTGGTTAACTTAGAGGATTGATAGGATCTTCTGCAAGGATACAGTGCTGATAGAGGTAGAACCAGACCATCTTGTCTCCATAGAGATCTGGATCTGGTTATCATGGTGTTGGGACTCCCATGGCCATGAGACAACTGCCAGATCTACTTTTAGGTGACTGGAAAACTACATCAATGGTTGGAGTTTTAGTAATCAAATCTTGAGGAGAGCTTCTTTGCTTTTTAGGACAAAAACTGACCTCACCAGAATGGCAGGGACCTTGATTAATATTATTTCTATTATAACACATCTTACCATGTGACTCCTCTAAGTCCCACTGGCTCCCATTATCATGAAGATTAAATAGAAACATGTCTCTGGCATTCAGTGCTCTTCACAGTATCATCTTCAGCCTGTCTTTCCAGGCTTATTCTGATTCATGCCCTTTACAATCCAGGCAGTGCCTCACAGATCACACTCCATCATCTCCTATTTTTATGTCTTCGATTAGGCCATGTCCTATATCTGGAATGTTCTCCTCCTTCACCTCTGCCTCTTAGAATCCCTAGCTCCCTGAAAGCTCAGCTCAAGAGACATCTCCTACATGAGGCCTTTCCTGAAATCCCTTACGTGCTCATATCCCTCCAAATTATCTCTTGTATTGAGTATATATTTCATATTTACATGTTGTTCCCCCTGATGGAACATAAGCCCCTCGAGGATGGGGGCTATTTTGTTTTTGTCTAGCCCAGCACCCTTCCTGACACAAAGCAGGTACTCAATACATTTTTATTAAACCTGTCTATTTAATTTATAATTTTATTTTATATTATTTTATTTATTAATTAATAAAAAGCCATTTGTCAGGTTGAGAACCTTTAAGGAAGCTGTGCCCAAAAGAAGGGATTGAAATATAGGACATAGAATCAAGATATCTGCTTTTAAATTCAGCTTCTGCTATATATGGCCTTTATGAACTTGGAGAGGTCCCCTGGTGCCTCAATGTTTTTATCCGTAAGATGGTGAAATTGGACTAGGTAATGAGTTAGTGTCCTTCTAGCTTTAATCCTGTCACTAGATGGTTCTCAAAGTATTATCTAATGCCTGGCTGCCAAAGTAAGGAAAAGTTATGCTGAATCTGCATCTGAAGAAGGTTGCAAGACCACATAGGAGTAAAGAAAAAAGCGCTGATTGACAGTGTTAGATTGTTTCCTATCCCCTCCATCACTGTCTCCTCACTTCTCTCACCCTGCCAAGAACCTGAGTCTTCCAGCCGCCAGCACATTCCTCTCCTCTCTCCTCCCCACCCTCTACACTATACAATAACTATGGTAAATCCGCTGAGAGTGGAGCATGATAAAAGATTTTGTAGATTAATTTTTTTCTTTTTTTTTTGTGGAGCAGATGGGAGTAGGTGGTTACAGAATCACATAATCTCAGAATTGGAAGGGACCTCAGAGACCATTTCATCCAACTTGTGTCTCAACAAGAATCCCTTCTAATAATAACTGACATTTATAAAGAACTTTAAGGTTTCCCAAGCCTTCCTACAATATCTCATTTAATCTTTTAAAAAGATCGTTTTTGATATCATTTAATCTTTTAGAAATCATTTTCAAAGTAAACATATGTATATATGGTATAGTATAGTGTATATAAAATACGTATAGATATATATGTAAATAAGTACATATATGCAAAGATATATATGCATATATGTGTGAATGTATGTATGTATAAATTCACACACACACACACACACACACACACACACACACACACACACACACACACCCCAGAAGGGTAGGTTTAATTATTTCCATTTTACAGATGGGGAAAGTGAGTCACAGAGAGGCTTGGCCAGGGTCTGAAACAAAGTTCAAATCCAAGTTTTCTTGAATTTAGGTCCAGTCCTTTATCTACTATGCTATACTTGTCTGTCTGCATCATACATGACAGTTGGCCACCTGTTGTTGTTCGTTCTCCATTCTTGAAGAGGACCAATATGAGAAGAGGGTGATGTCTTGACTTGCAAGTGAATTGGATTTGAGTGAGGCAGGGGTGTGCAAAGTCATCAGCCTTACTCTCTCCTTCAGAGTCATTGGATTCTATGGCAAGACGTAGGTCAGGATGACTGACAATGAACCTCAGGTGGCCACCAACCTTTCCTTGAAGACCTTCAGTGAGAGTGAGCCCTCTGTCTGGCAAGGTAGCCCATTCCACTATGGGATAATGCTACTTGTTAGGAAGTTTTTCCTTCTCTCAAGCCAAAACTAGTCTCTTTGCAATGTCCACCCTGCCCTTACTCTGCCACTTACTATTTTTGTGACCATGGGCAGACACTGGAGTCTTTTGGCTTTAATATAGGGGTCTTTGGAAGAAAAAAGCTTGAGAATCATTGAACTGGTCAGAGCTTATAAAGTCCTCAGAGCCCTATGGTGCAATGACAGGTGTTCTTTGGTCTTCCTCCTACACAACCTTCAAAATGCTTTGCATCTGAGAATATTAGTTATGCCTCTAATAAGGGAACCTTGCTGTGTGGGTCTTTCTTAAAGGCAATTAGTGTTGGATGCCTTTGAGTAAAGGCTAGGTGTGAACCTATATTTAGTACACTCAGTAGAGCAGGGGGTTATATTGGGTTCATTCTGACTGCTCTTAGAACTGCCTGGGTTAGAGGAGAATAGAACATTTCATGATCTTCTGTCACTTTGAGCTTGGTGAAATTCAGGGACTTTTGTACTCCTGTTAGGAAGAAATACACACACACACACACACACACACACACACATATATATTTAAAGTACATTTCTCTGCCTTTTGGACCACAGCCATTCTTAAGTTAAAATAACATGAGACCATGGATTCTTAGTTTATGAGTTGCTTCACCTCTCTAAATGCCAGTGTAAATTGAACTGGTGCTAATTGCTAATAAGAATTACATGTTTTGAGGGAAGAGTGATGGGAAAAAAAAGAAGCCAAATTAATTCAAACCTAATTTGCATTCCCTTGCCAAGTATGAACTGGGACCAATTTGCAAACTGAGTTATCTCCCTTGCCTTGATAGAGTTTATAATGGAATGCTGAAAGTTTCTTAACTCATAGCACTGCCATTTTTAATAAAGACACATCCACACAGCTGCAGTCTTGGTGCCTTGTAACATATTGTTAATAATTGGGCTAATAAGATTTTAGAGTTAATTAAAAGGAGAGAGGGGGAAAAAAGTATCCATAAAGTCTCATATAACTCAAGCAGCTTGGGATAACAAGTTGACCAAGCAAAAGCTGCACAGAGGAAAGAAGAATAAAATGAGTTATTAGTGACTTGCCAATTGTCAAACTTTTATGTATAAAAGAGTATTGTGGTATTAGGAAACCTCTTTGATTTTTTTTTCTCCAGACAAAATGGTGGATCAGTATTAGAAGAATCATTTGGACACGCCCATCACTAACCACAAAATCACATTTATTTTCACTGCATCTTCTAAGAGAGTTAGGCACTTGGTATTTTTGTCTCCATTACTGCTGGAAAAGGTGGGAATTTTCACAACATTACACCAGAGGCCAGTGGCAAAAGTGAAATTAAATCTTTGGTTTCCTGTCCTGGGTCTAGGACTCTTTCTATCAGCACCCACTGAGTTTTTCATTAGTGCTGAATTTGGAGTCTTGCAGACCTGGGTTCAGATTCTTGCTCTGCTAATTACTCCTGGTATAACCTCAGGCAAATCACTTAATTCTACTTGACCTCACTTTACTCACCTGTAAAATGAGGGGGCCTGACTAGATGATGGTCAAGGTCACTACTAGACCTGAATCTCTGATCTGATGAAGTATGTGCTTGAGACCTACTCAGTGAGCATCTTGTCTGACCTTATTTTAGAGACATCACCACTCCAAATGTTCATATGGACTATTTGTGCCTGACCTGTAGTAGAGCCTTCTGAGCTCCTGTCAGTCTGATTAACCACAGTTGGACACACTGTACCTCAATCCTGACATAGTGTGGTCATTTTGGTCATCTTCAAACATGAAGGACAACTAGACCAAGCCAACTCAGTGGCCAGCTTGTCTGACCTCCTTGTCTTATATGTGGAAACTGAGGCTCCAGGAGCTAAACTGACTTACTTAAATCTGAACAAGTAAACCCAAACTGTTGTTCTTCCAGTGTCTTTTACTTTCATAGAATAGTCTTTTCCTAGACGCTTGTGGAACATGGGCATCTTTTGATTGATTGATTGATTCATTTGTTCACACATTAAATCATTCATTAAGGAAACATTTCATTAACACTTATAATAATCAGTGTCCTGAGCTGCAACCTGTGGGGTGCAGTGGAGAAAGGGAATAAAAAAATAAAACAAAGACTGTTTTCTCAAAGTTGGAGTGGTGGTTAGAATACTGGGCATGGACTGAGTTAAAATGTAAGTTTAGGGGCAGCTAGGTGGCACAGTGGTTAGAGTACAAGCCCTGGAGTCAGGAGGACTTGAGTTCAAATCTGGCCTCAGACCCTTACCAGCTTTGTGACCGTGGGTAAGTCACTTAATCTCTGTCTGCCTCAGTTTCCTCAACTGTAAAATGGGGATAATAACAACTACCTCACAGGGTTGTTGTATCAAATGAGAATATTTGTAAAGTGTTTAGCATAAGAACTGACACATAGTATATACTTAATAAATACTTATTCCCTTCCCCTTCTCAAAGAACTTACAGTCTAGTAGGGGAAGCTAAGATGTGAATAGATAAATATAATACAAATTAGAATGTGTCAAATGCACAGAAAGTGTATACAGAGCTATGAGGTCAGATGTTGAAGAGATCAGTTGCACCTATAGGACTCAAGAAAGGATTCAGGGAGGTGATATTTGAGAACAGGATGGTGGGAGAGCACAGCCCAGGCTCTAGGATTTCCACTTTCTGCAGCATAAGTAAGGGTAGTGGTACCTTTCATCTGTCACTTAGAAATGAGGAAGCAGCAAGGAGTGACCATAGTTTATAATCCTGCCTATGCATGTGTAAGGAGATATAATACTATTCCCAGGTTACCAGTCTTCAGGTAACCCAGATGGCTGCCTAGCAAACAGCCTCTCAGAACATTTTTGAAGCCAATGCATGTCCATTTGAATGTACAGAATGGAGTTCAAGAGGTATTCTCTTTCAAATGTTCTAGGTAAACCTTTTGGCTCCATTCCCAGGCTCCTCTTTCCACTCACATTTTATAAAACCGTTTGATGAAATAAAACACATCAACCTCAGCTCTGACATGTGACAGCTTGAGGACTATTCTTTCATGATTTAGGGAGTCAAAAGCAACATCTGCAAAATACTTTGCACATGAGCTTGAAGTGAATTCAGACTCTCCAAGTTTTGATTTTTTTTTTCAACCCCCAGACAGCCATGAAAGTGCTGGATAAGTAATTTGACCATATGCATGATGAATCCTATCTATATCTAATTCATTAGGTTCCATCTTCCCTTTCTCAGGATTGGGACCTTCCTAGGACCTCTGTCCCTTCCCTCACCCAACTTCTCCCTACCCCCTTCCAGAGTTCTGCTTCTCCCGGTCCCAGCTGCTTAAAATTCCTTTATAAGACACAAAATCATAGCTGGAGAGGAGATTGTAAATGCAAGAAACTGAGATAGTTAGCTCATATGCTTCTATTCCCTTTAAGGTATAAATAATAGACTCATGGAGACCATCCCCAATTTATTCATATACATCTAATTTACATATGGTTGTTGCATATTGTCTCTTTCATTAGACTGTTAACTCGCCCAGAGAAGTGACTGTCTTTTGCCTTTCTTTGTATCCCTAGACTTTAGCACAGCTCCTGGCATATAAGAGGCTCTTAATAAAAGCTTGTTGACTGCTCATTGACTGACTGAATAATTGACAGGGACATTCTGGGGATTTGTGTTGCTTGACCATGTATGTTTGTTGCAAGGGCAACCCTTTTCTTTTTCTTTTCCAATGGGTAATCAGGAAATGAGAGGGAGAGAAAATAATTTTTGTTAATAAATATTACTAAATTAAAAACAAAGCAAACCATCTCATAAGAGAGCTCTTCTTGTAACAAGTTTGGATGGAGAGGAGGGACTCAAGGAAGGAAGACTCTTCCCCCACAGGAGAAGTAAAAGGGAAAGTGGTTGGCATTCTAGAATCAAAGGTTGTCCCAGGGCTAGCTCTGTTTGGGGTGTAGAGAGGTATGAGCAAGCAGTTGTTATTGGTGAGAAAGGCAAATGTAAAAAGGGGTAATGGTGGAAGGATTCTGGAAGTGCTCATTCATTCGTTCATTCATTCAATCATTCAACATTTCTTCACATTCAAGGCACTATGAGGCATGCAAAGGAATATAAAAGGTGTCAGTAAGGTGCTTACTGTTTAATTGGGGAGAAAATTCAATTTAATTTTCTTAAAATTAATTTAGTTAATTTTAATTTTAAAAAGCATTTATTAAATATCTGCTGTATGCAAGTCACTTGTTGAGGAAACAAAGTCAAAATGACATGGTTCTGACCCTTAAGGAACTGGCATTCTTCTTTTGGGGTGACACAGTATATTTAGATAAGTAAGTACAAAGTATATGTGAAGTCAATACTAAATAGTTTTTTGGGGGGAAGGAGCACCAAATAGTTGGGGGGAGGGAAGAAAAGTCTCATGCAGAAAGTGACCCCTGAGCCTAACCTTGATAGGAGCCAAAGACTCTAAGAGGCAAAGGTGAGGATTGAGAGCATTCCAGGTATGGAGGACAGTTTGTGAAAAAGGCATGGAGGTTAGAGAGGGGAAATAGTAAGTGAGCCAATTTGGCTGGTACATAGAGGAGATGAAAGTACATAATGTGACATTAGGGAAAAAATTGGTTAGGACAAGTCCATGAAGGACTTTAAATAGGAGGTTGGGCACCTTGTATTTTATCCTAATAGAATTGAGTGCCATGATATTTTATGCTAAAAAAGTTGAGAGCCATTGAAGCTTCTTGAGCAAAGGAGTGACATAAGCAGACCTGTGCATCAGGAAGATTCTTTTGGAAGGATGAATTGGAGGAGGTAAATACCAGACGAAGGGACACCAATTAGGAGGCTATTGCAGTAGTGTAGGTGGGTGGTCATAATGGTCAGACTTAAGGTGATGGCTATGTGAATGAAGAGAAGGAATAGAAGAAAGAGATGTCATGATGGGTAGAATTAACAATTTTTGGCAACTGATTGGATATTGTGTGTATGTGTGTGTGTGTGTGTGTGTGTGTGTGTGTATAGACTTGACTTTGA
>NW_020945583.1:0-18290 GCF_900497805.2 Vombatus ursinus
ATCTATCTATCTATCTATCTATCTATCCATCTATCTATCTATCTATCATCTACCCTTACCTTGTTGATCAGTCATTTTTCTCATCTCTATGCCTGAGAATAGGAGGCCTGTAGCTATCTACTAGACCAAAGATTTCTTAATTGCCAAATCTAAAAGTTTTTCTTTTATCCTCCTCCCACTTTACCCTTCTGCAGCTTTTGGCAAATTGACCATCTTCTCTTCCTGGATACTCACTCTTTTCTGGGTTTTCATGATTGCTCTTTTGTGGCTCCCTTCCACGCGTTTGATTGTTTCTCCTCAGTCACCTTTGCTAGACCTTCCTCTGTGCCATGCCTATTAACTGTGGGTATCCTCAAAGGTTCTGCCCTGGGCCTTCTCATTTCTTTCTATACTTTCTTATGTTGTAATCACATCAGCTTTCATTTGTTCAGTTATTTCCTTCCTGATGATTCCCAGAACTATATATCTAGATCTCATCTCTCCCCTGACCTCTACTCTTACATCATCAACTGCCTATTGGACATTTCAAATTGCATGTCTTGTAGACTTCTCAAACTCAACATATCCAAAAAAGAAATCATTACCTTTTCCCCTAAATCCATCTCTCTTCTGAACTTCCTTATTACTTATTACATTACCATCATTCTATTAACCCACATTCCAAAACTTGGCATCATCCTCAATTCCTTATTCATGATCACTACACATTTTTAAGCAGTTACCTAATCTTGTCATATCTTTCTCCACATCGCTCCGATATATCCTCTTCTCTCCATTCACCCAGTTCCCCCCCACCCCAGTTCAGGTCTTCGTCAATAATAGCTCACATTTATAAAGTGCTTTAAATTTTGTAAAATGCTTTACATATATCATCTCATTTGATTCTCATGACAACCCTGTGAAGTAAGTACTATTATTATTCCCATTTTACAGATGAGGAAACTGAGACTGAAAGAGGTTAAGTGATTTGCCCAGGGTTACACAAATAGTTAGCAATATTATTATTATTATTTTTTATTATCTCTCTTCAACTTTTAGAAGGTACAAAGCCTTTGGGAATTTAGCTTTTTGAGGAGGTCCAGACCTACTATTTCCTTGGTTTAGGGGACTTCTGATTGAGGAGATCCTTTTTATCAATGCAGATCGGCATTTGTTCAGTAATTTGAAGTTTTACAGAATTATTCCACAGAAAGGAAATGGTTAATGACTTGCCTAGGTGAGCATGTGGAAGAGAAGGGACTTGAACCCAGGTCTCCCTGAGTCGGAGGTCAGCTCGCTATTCATTGTACTAGAGAAAGGAATATCTTTCTTTATTCCTTTTCATCCAAACCCTACCGGTGCAAAGCATCGACCCTTTACCAGTGTCATTAATCTGACTTAAAAGTTGCATGAGTAAGAGATCACAAGGCATCTCTCTTTAATTGCAACTAATATTTTGTTGTTTGTGGAGCTTGAGGGCTCCCCTGTTACCCTCCATTTCTACTGCACCCCATAGAAATGCCATGAGTTATCATCTTATTCAAAAACTGGTTTTGTGTCTAGTCAATAATGATGTGATTTATTTTTTTTAATGATAAATTCTTCTAATTGCTTTAGCTAGTAAAACACCACTGAACTGATAAGCATGAGCAATACTGCTTAATTGCATTTGCTGAAGATAGAGTTGTATAGCATTAGTTATAGTCCTTTTAACTTTGAAGCAGCCACAATAAAAATGACTAGAGTACAAGGGGGAAAAATGACTCTAAGAAGCTCATTTAGAAGACACTACACTTTTACCCTCCTTCAGTTGACTGGGAAAAACTATATAAACTGAAACACAATTTTCTGAGATGTTTCCCATAAGTCCATACCAGTCCATCTTTTCCCAAAGAGAGTAGAGAGGACCTATTTTTAAATTCCTGTTGGCATTTATTTGTTTTGTTTCAGAATCACTCTGGGACCTTCCAAGGAGACAAACACTTTTGCTTATTAACTGTGGGAAAGAACTGGCTTTGCTACTGTTTTGCAGGAATATTTCCCCCTGTGGTTTTCTCTATAGCCAACGTCACTCGAATTCATTTCAACCTACTTTGTTTTTATGGTAATTGCCAGTAAGTAACAATTTTGTGACAGCACTTGCTCACTTGCTGTAACTTCTAATACTGATCCTTTAAAACTATTTAATCACCCAAAGTACGTATCTAATCTATTTGGCTCTAAATAGTTCTAGGTGTTATTTTAATTCTTTTAGAAGTTTAATGAAAATTTCCATTCAACTGAATCCAGCAAAGTCCATGTCCATTGCTACCTTAAATGCTCTTAGCACCACCTGCCCCTTCCAGCTCCATGAAGACAGTTTTCACATCTGAAAAATTCCTGGTCTGGTGATACAGGAAAGGTACAGTCCTGCTACCTCATCAGAACAGGCCCAGCCAATTTCTACTATTCCAGGTATTGAATTTGGACTTTAAACCATCATAGCTTCAAGTTATAAGATTCTAGGGGGCAGATAAGACATGAATGTAGGCACATCTATAGACCTGACAGTCATATGGAATCAGTCAGGGGAAAATTAAGCTTGCTCACCATGGTGATGAAGTGTCTTGTAGACCCTAGCTTTTTTTGTGCTGTGGTTGGGAAGTGACCTAGCCTGAGGTGGAGTAGGTCTAACTACTAAGGTCTTCATTGACAACCTTGGCTTAGGTGGGAGAAAGGGCTGGAACCTAAAGTTGTGATATGAAGAATAGCCAAGTCTAAGGCAATATGGTGAGTAGGGAGTGCTTTGAGTGAACCTTAAACATAGTCATATAACTTTGGTTATACAAGCACGAAAGGGGACAGGTGCTAGATCACCATGTTTTGTTAATGCACCCATGGGCTCCCTTCTTTGACCTGGGTCTCTAGAAAAGCTACCCCAGATTCAATGTCAAAATACTCTATGGGTGAGTGTCTACTCAAAACTATAGCTTATGAGTCCCTATCAATGTGTCAGAGGATGCATTTATTCACGACAAATTTTATTTGATATTATTCATTTTTCTTTCCCCAATATAATATAAGCTTTGTGAGTAGGAACTGTTTCATTCATTGCATTTGTATGTCAACACCTAGCACATAGTAGGTATTTAATAAATGCTTGTCGATTGAATGGTTGATTGATTGATAACATGACAGTGAGAGATGCTCCCATACTGGCATGGGGTGCACTCTTTCATCACCACTTGTTAACATACTACTAGTGGGAGCAGGGCATATACAAGGGCACATATGTAGAGAACACACATGGTCAGTGTATATGTGTGACCTGGGCAGCTCACACCAACAATACTGTACAGCTGCCTGGTGCACACATGGCTTTGGAAGGAATGTCCAGAGTAGGTCAGGTTGTTGGAATGGAGTACAGTGATTTTGGAGTCAGGAAACATGGGTTCAAATATTAGCTCTACTATTTACTGCTTGAGCAGTCCTAAGCAAGTCATTTCATTTTTTTCTGAGACTCAGTTGGCTTATCTATTAAATGAAAGGGTGGGACTGGATGATCTCTAGGGTCCCTTGCACCTCTAAATATATCATCATAAAGCTGTCTCATAAAACAGATCTTTGGGCAAATGCCCAAGTGCCTGCCAGGCTAATCCAACCTTCATTAGAGGGACTGACTTTTTTGTTGTTATTTTTGAATGGAGACATGCCTGGAACATACTTTTCCTCTGAGGGTTGAGAAAGGTCCACATTGCTTTTAATAGGAGCTATATTTAAAAGCAATAGCTAACTTTTGACAGTATCTCTCTACCCACCCATTCTTCTTTTTTTCCTTCAATCTGTCGTCTTGCATTGCTTGTTCTATGGAACGTAGCAGCATAATCAGGCAGTTTTGAAGCTTCCCTATTCCCCACATCCTAGCACAATTGTTGGTACTTAATAAATGCTTGTTGACTTGACTTGAACATAATGTTTTACAGAATCAGGTCCCACCAAGTTGCTTCCCAGAAAGGTGGGGGTCATTCTCCTGTTGGGTACACTGATGACACTTTGTGTTTGTACACTACTTTATACTTGTCAAATTGCATTCACATGCCATTTCTTATTGGATTCACAGTAATCTCATGAGGAATACAGGGAAGATATTATCCCAATTTTACAAGTGAGAAAAACTAAGACTCAGAGGAGTTCAATGACAACTTTAGATCACTCAGTAGTGCCAAAGCTGAATTGAAAATCCAAGTCATTGGAATCTTTATAGGGTCCATGTTACCTCTGCTGTCTAACCATGTGCAATCAATCAATCAACAACCATCAAGCATTTTTTGTTTGATATGTGCCAGACATTGTGCTAAAGAAAAAAAAAGCAACAATAATTCTTGCCCTCAAGGAGCTTATATTCTAATGGAGAAGATGTGTATATAAATAAGCACATTCAAGATAGATACACTGTAGATAGAAGGTTGTTGTTTGTCCTTTGTTCTTGAAGAAGACCATGACATCAGGGAGGTGATGCCATGACTTGCGAGTGAATTGGATTTAAGTGAGGGAGGACTGTGCAAAATCACCAGCCTTACTTTCTCCTCTGGAGCCATCTGGGTCCAGTGGCCAGATATAGATCAAGATGACTGGAGATGGCCCCCAGTTAGCAGGGAATCTGATATGGGAAGGCACTGGTAACTAGCAATTTGGAAGGACCTCCTTCGGAAGGTAGTGCTTGAGTTGAGCTTTGGAGGAAGCCAGGAGTTCTTATAGGCCATAGAGACCATTCCATAGAAATTGTGGTACTCAAATGGAGAGATTTTTGTGAAGTGCTTTGCACCCAACAATGATGTGTGATGAGACTGCCATACTGGTAGAGTTTTTTAAGTTTTCTCTTTCTCTTCAATGAGAGCATTTACACAAAGCACTTTGCAAACCTCAAAGAGTTATATAAATCTAAGTTGCTATTGTTATTGTTATTTCATTCTTCTCACCTTTATGTTTAATGGAAATCATAGAAACTGCCCTGAGATATGTCCTTACCTCACTACTATTCTTCTATGTTTAATGTTCAGTGGGCCATTGCTAGGGAATAAAATGATTGATTTCATCATTGAATTGCTATTCTTGTTCTCCAACTCTTATCTACCCCAGTGCTATTTGGGCCTATCCTTGAGGGTTGCCATTGTATTGATCTAGAATTTCTAACCTTCATATTTTTCTCCAATGAGATCTTTCTAGGAAGAACTCTGTGTTGACTAAGGGAACATATGTAGTGAAATAGATTAGAAGTCAGAGCACAGAATTCAGTCAAAAACATAGGTTCAGATCTTGACTCTGCTCCTTACCAGGTAACTTCATCTCCCAGGGTCTCAGTTTCCTCCTCTGTAAAATATGAGAGTTGGACTAGATCAGGGGTTCTTCACCTTTTTTTTTGTATCGTCCCATTTTGTGGATCCCCAACGCAGTCTTGTGAAGCTTGTGTTCCTCTTTTCAGACTCACATTTCTAAGTGCATAAAATAAAATACATAGATATGAGTATGAAGGAAACCAATGATATTAAACTAAAGATGCAATTCTTTTCCTATCCAGTTCATAGATCCTTTGAAATCTATCTGTGGAACCCTTGGGGATCCATGGACCTCAGGTTAAGAGCCTGTAGATTTTTGTTGTTGTTGCTCAGTCATTTTTCAATTGTGTCTGACTCTTTGTTACCCAATTTGAGGTTTTCTATTTTTAAAAATAATTAATTAATTAATGTTTAGTTTTCAACATTCACTTCCACAAGATTCTGAGTTCTAAATTTTCTCCCCATCTCTTCCTTCCTCCCACCCCAAGACAGCATTCATTCTAAATACTTCTTCCCCCAATCTGCCCTTCCTTCTATCACCCCCCTTCTTCTTCTCTTATCTCCTTCCACTTCTATTTTCCTGTAGGGCAGGATAGATTTCTATAACCCTTTGCCTGTATATCTTATTTCCCAGTTGCATGTAAAAACAATTTTTAACATTTGTTTTTTAAAACTTTGAATTCCAAATTCTCTCCCTTCCTCCCTTCCCACCCACCCTTATTGAGAAAGCAAGCAATTCAGTATTCAAAACACTTCCATAATAGTCATATTGTGAAAACTAAGTATATTTCCCTCCATCCTATCCTGCCACCCATTTACTCTATTCTCTTGTTTGACCCTGTCCCTCCTCAAAAATGTTTGCTTCTGATTACTTCCTCTCCCAATCTGCCCTCCCTTCTATCATTCCCCCCTCTCTTATCCCCTTCCCTCCTGTTTTTCTGTAGGGTAAGATAGATTTCCATACCCAATTGAGTGTGTGTCTTATTCCCTCCTTATGCCAAATCTGATGAGAGTAAGGTTCACTCATTCCCTCTTACCTGCTGCCTCTTCCCCTCCACTGCAAAAGCTTTTTCTTGCCTCTTTTATGTAAGATAATTTACCCCATTCTATCACTCCCTTTTTCCTTCTCCCAGTATAATCCTCTCACACTACCTAATTTTGTTTTTTAGATATCATCCTTTCACTTTCAACTCACCCTGTGCCCTCTTCATGCACACACACACACACACACACACACACACACACACACACACACTCCCTCCAACTACCCTAGTACTGAGAAAGGTCTCATGAGTTAAAATATCATCTTTCCATGTAGGAAAGTGAACAATTCAATTTTAATAAGTTCCTTATGATTTCTCTTTCCTGTATACCTTTTCATGCTTCTCTTGAGTCTTTTATTTGAAATCAAATTTTCTATTCAGCTCTGGTTTTTTCATCAAGAATGCTGAAAGTCCTCTATTTCATTGAATGCCCACTTTTTCCCCTGAAGGCTTATACTCAGTTTTGCTGGTGATTCTTGGTTTTAATCCTACCTCCTTTGACCTCCAGAATATCATCTTCCAAGCCCTCCAATCCTTCAATGTAGAAGCTGCTAAATCTTATATTATCCTGATTGTGTTTCCACAATACTTAAATTATTTTTTTCTGACTGCTTGCCATATTTTCTCCTTGACCTGGAACTCTAGAATTTGGCTATAAAATTACTAAGAGTTTTCCTTTTGGGATCTCTTTCAGGAGATGATCAGTGGATTCTTCCAATTTCTATTTTACCTTCTGGTTCTAGAATATCAGGACAGTTTTCCTTGATAATTTCTTGAAAGATAATGTCTAGGCTCTTTTTTTTATCATGGTTTTCAGGTAGTCCAATACTTTTTAAATTATCTCTCCTGGATCTATTTTCCAGGTAAGTTGTTTTTCCAATGAGATATTTCACATTGTCTTCTTCTTATTTTATTCTTTTGGTTTTGTTTTATAATTTCTTCATTTCTCATAGAGTCATTAGCTTCTCTAGTCTATGAGTGACCGCAAACACTCTTTTCTGCCTTAGAACAGTGAGGAGGATTCCCTCTCCAAAGCTGCCACACGCTCCACCATGCTGGTGCTTCTCCTTGCTCCAGGACCACCACCCAGAACTACAACCCAGATCCAAGCACAGGCAAAGCAATAGAATCCTGCCTCGGTGCCAGCAAAGAGATCCCTGCAATTCCCTTCTGATCAGCAGCTTGATTCCCCCACTGTCTGCAGGCCTTCTGGAAGCAACCACTCCCTGCTGTGACTGCTGCGCTGGGACTGCTCTAGGGCCAGGAATGGACCACACTCCTCTCACTCAGGTTCTATGGACCTTTCCCACTGACCTTCAAAGTTGTCTTTGGCTTTTGTGGGTTGAGAAGTCTGGAAACAGCTGCTGCTTTCCATGATTCAGTCCCCTGAAGCCTGCCCCAGTTTTGCTCTGGCCCTGTCTTTGCCTGTGTGGCACATGCTGAGCTCCACTCCTCTCCCAGCCCTATGCAACAGACCTTTCGTATCAACCATCCAAGTTATCTTGGGCTGGAAATTTGTTTCACTCTTTTTGTGGATTCTGCTGCTCTAAAATTTGTTTAGAGTCATTTTTTACAGGGATTTGGAGGGGTTTGGGGGAGAACAAGCAAGTCACTGCTTTTACTCCACCATCTGGGCTCCACCCCCCATTTGGGGTTTTCTTGTCAAAGATACTGGAGCGGTTTGCCATTTCCTTTTCCAGCTCATTTTACAGATGTGGAAACTGAGGCAAGTAGGGTTAAGTGACTTGCCCACGGTCACATTGGTAGAAAAGTTTGAGGCTGGAGATTTGAAGTCAGGAAGAGAAGTATTCCTGACTCAAGACCTGGCACCCTATCCACTGTACCACCTGGCTGCCAAGATCATCTCTAAGGTTCTTTCTATCACTCATTCCTCTGATAGCAGCCATTATTTGGCTAGTGAAGATTAATTTTTTCCACTGAATCCAATGGCATTTTGCATATGGTAGGTACATGATAATGAGTGGCTCATTGGATGCAAAATATCTAGGAAGGCTAGTATTAATAATGATAGCTAGAATTTATATTGCATTTTAAGGTTTACAAAGTGCTTTACAAATCTTATCTTATTTTACTCTCACAACAACCTTGGGAGGTAGATGCTATTATTATTCTCATTTTACATATAAGTAGGCTGAAGCAAGCAGAAGTTAAGTGAGTAGCCCAGGGTCACACAGCTGGTAAATGTTTGAGGCCAGATTTGAGCTAACTGAGCCAGCTAGCTACTTCATTATCTTCTTTATCCTTGTGAATATGGCCTTAGGTTTTCAACTCCAATACTTAATTACACAGAAACAGTCTCTACTCAGTTCACTTCAAGGTCTACTTTGTCAACTTTGAATATTCAAAAGGAGACTGAAAACCTTTCAAGGAAAGATTTTTTAACCAAGTAATCCAATCTTGAATGACCTTCCTATCTTCAGAGGAAGGACTTTGCCAAATCACAAAATCTTACTTTAGGATGGAATCCTGAGTTAAAGACTATTTTATTATTTCCACCTGTGGAGGCAAAGCTGGGCACAGGAATGACACAGTGCTGCATATGTAGAGACAGCTTAAAAGCTGATGTGGATAGGAACAAATGAAATGAATTTCAACTCTAGTATTTGGGCTTTTAGCCTAGATGAAAAGAAATCTTCCCTGAAAGTTGCCTGGGAGGCTGTGAAGGAAGGTTGTTAAGAATGCATTCTGCTTCTAAAAATTTCCTAAGATTAAAAAAAAAATTCTTGATCCCTCTTCCCTCATAGTATCTCTCACATTTTTCTCTTTTCTGTGTTCATTGGCCCCTACTCTAGTTGAGGTTTTTATGACTTCTCACCCAGTCTATTACAATAGCTTCTTAATTGGTTTTCTTCCTTCCAGTTTCTACCTTTTCCAATCCATCCTTGGCATTGCTGTTGTAGGCCTGATGACTCAAAATGGGGTGCTAGTTCGGGTGGAAATTATAAGGAAATAAGATACTCATAGGTCATCTAATGGCTAACAGATCAATCAGCCAATAAGCATTTATGAAGCCCTTACTACATGTCAGGTATTGTACTATGTACTATGTACTATTGTACTATGTACTATGTACTAAGATACAAAGAAAGGCAAAAAAAATGAACCTTTCCCACTAGAAGCTTACATTCAAATAGAAGAGACAACATGTAGATAGTTACCTATAAAATATATGCAGAATAGATAAGTGGTTATCTAGAAGGAAAGTTGTTTGTCCTTCAAGTTCAAACAGGACCAATGATATCATGGGTGGTGTACTGACTTGCTCGTGAACTGAATTTAAGTGAGGCAGAGTTGCACAAAATCATCAGCCTCACTCTCTCTTCATGAGTCATCAAAGTTTAGTGGCAAGACAAAAGTCAGATGGGTGCAATGGTCTAGGGTGGATGCAGTGGATGACCTTGGCATCTTTGATATCTGACCAAGCTCTAAGTGCTCCACAGTGTCTGCTTTAAATTGCCCTCATGGCAACTGGATCAAATTGTTCTCCATCTACTCATTCTGCTGGAAAAATCTTCACATGCTTGGAGTAGACATCTCCCCAACTCACCAGCAGGTTTGAGAACTGTTGATTCTCCTCAACCTGGTTTAACCTAACTGCCAAAAAAGTTTATCTGGGTGTGGTCACTATGCATGCAATAGTTCTTAAAGCCACAAGTGAGATTTGGATGAATCAGATGGTTGAGCAGCCCTGAAAAGGGCTTTGCAAGTCTCCACACAAAGGTACTAGTGCAGGTGGTAATAGAAAGGGAGGGATCAGGAAAGACATCTAAACTAGTGTGACATCTGTAAATTGGGGGATGACTAAATAAATTGTGTTATATAAATATGATGGAATACTATTGTGCTTTCAGAAATGATGAAATAGATGATTTCAAAGAGACATTGGAATGTGTGTATGAACTGATGTAGAATGAAGTAAGCAAAGACAGAAAAATAATTTATTCTATAAAATCATTCAAAATGAACAATTTTGAAGACTTGTAAATGCAATGAAGAAAGAAATGAGAACAACATATGTGATAAGAACAACACACTGTAAAGATAACTTTGAAAGCTGTAAGAACAATAATTGATATAATGATCATCCATGATTCCAGAAGTTTGAAGACTAAGTATGGTACCTACCTTCCAACACAGAGAGGTTGGATTAAGGGTGCAGAATGAGACATATTTTTGAGTATTGCCAATGAGGTCATTTGTTTTTCTTGAGTATGCTTATTTGTCTCAGGGTATTTATTTATCTTTTCTTTTCTTTCAATGGAATAAAGGGTGGGAGAGAGAGAAAGTAGATTTCTGATTAATTAAAAAATTAACTTTTAATAAAAAAAAGACTTCATGATAGTGGGGGCAATCTACTATTGCTCTGAGCAGACAGCATCAAGGGTATCTATAAGGGGTTAGCCATGACAGAGGAGAAACACTTCTTCATCAGACACTAGAGAGAAGGAAGAGATAGTGAGGAATAATGTCAGAAGGATGTGAGATGAGGGGAAAGGGAAGAATCTATCACTAAATGGTCTCATTTTTTTCAGTGAGGAATGAGTGGAAGTCCTTAGCTAAGGGTGGTTGGGAGGTGACATTGGAAGTGAGAATGTTTGGAACAGTCAATGTAACGAGTAGGACGAGGAATCAATTAGGGAAATGGAAGATAATTTCAGAGTAAAGCTCTAGCAGTGAGTTAATAAAAGCTGGTTAACTTAGAGGATTGATAGGATCTTCTGCAAGGATACAGTGCTGATAGAGGTAGAACCAGACCATCTTGTCTCCATAGAGATCTGGATCTGGTTATCATGGTGTTGGGACTCCCATGGCCATGAGACAACTGCCAGATCTACTTTTAGGTGACTGGAAAACTACATCAATGGTTGGAGTTTTAGTAATCAAATCTTGAGGAGAGCTTCTTTGCTTTTTAGGACAAAAACTGACCTCACCAGAATGGCAGGGACCTTGATTAATATTATTTCTATTATAACACATCTTACCATGTGACTCCTCTAAGTCCCACTGGCTCCCATTATCATGAAGATTAAATAGAAACATGTCTCTGGCATTCAGTGCTCTTCACAGTATCATCTTCAGCCTGTCTTTCCAGGCTTATTCTGATTCATGCCCTTTACAATCCAGGCAGTGCCTCACAGATCACACTCCATCATCTCCTATTTTTATGTCTTCGATTAGGCCATGTCCTATATCTGGAATGTTCTCCTCCTTCACCTCTGCCTCTTAGAATCCCTAGCTCCCTGAAAGCTCAGCTCAAGAGACATCTCCTACATGAGGCCTTTCCTGAAATCCCTTACGTGCTCATATCCCTCCAAATTATCTCTTGTATTGAGTATATATTTCATATTTACATGTTGTTCCCCCTGATGGAACATAAGCCCCTCGAGGATGGGGGCTATTTTGTTTTTGTCTAGCCCAGCACCCTTCCTGACACAAAGCAGGTACTCAATACATTTTTATTAAACCTGTCTATTTAATTTATAATTTTATTTTATATTATTTTATTTATTAATTAATAAAAAGCCATTTGTCAGGTTGAGAACCTTTAAGGAAGCTGTGCCCAAAAGAAGGGATTGAAATATAGGACATAGAATCAAGATATCTGCTTTTAAATTCAGCTTCTGCTATATATGGCCTTTATGAACTTGGAGAGGTCCCCTGGTGCCTCAATGTTTTTATCCGTAAGATGGTGAAATTGGACTAGGTAATGAGTTAGTGTCCTTCTAGCTTTAATCCTGTCACTAGATGGTTCTCAAAGTATTATCTAATGCCTGGCTGCCAAAGTAAGGAAAAGTTATGCTGAATCTGCATCTGAAGAAGGTTGCAAGACCACATAGGAGTAAAGAAAAAAGCGCTGATTGACAGTGTTAGATTGTTTCCTATCCCCTCCATCACTGTCTCCTCACTTCTCTCACCCTGCCAAGAACCTGAGTCTTCCAGCCGCCAGCACATTCCTCTCCTCTCTCCTCCCCACCCTCTACACTATACAATAACTATGGTAAATCCGCTGAGAGTGGAGCATGATAAAAGATTTTGTAGATTAATTTTTTTCTTTTTTTTTTGTGGAGCAGATGGGAGTAGGTGGTTACAGAATCACATAATCTCAGAATTGGAAGGGACCTCAGAGACCATTTCATCCAACTTGTGTCTCAACAAGAATCCCTTCTAATAATAACTGACATTTATAAAGAACTTTAAGGTTTCCCAAGCCTTCCTACAATATCTCATTTAATCTTTTAAAAAGATCGTTTTTGATATCATTTAATCTTTTAGAAATCATTTTCAAAGTAAACATATGTATATATGGTATAGTATAGTGTATATAAAATACGTATAGATATATATGTAAATAAGTACATATATGCAAAGATATATATGCATATATGTGTGAATGTATGTATGTATAAATTCACACACACACACACACACACACACACACACACACACACACACACACACACCCCAGAAGGGTAGGTTTAATTATTTCCATTTTACAGATGGGGAAAGTGAGTCACAGAGAGGCTTGGCCAGGGTCTGAAACAAAGTTCAAATCCAAGTTTTCTTGAATTTAGGTCCAGTCCTTTATCTACTATGCTATACTTGTCTGTCTGCATCATACATGACAGTTGGCCACCTGTTGTTGTTCGTTCTCCATTCTTGAAGAGGACCAATATGAGAAGAGGGTGATGTCTTGACTTGCAAGTGAATTGGATTTGAGTGAGGCAGGGGTGTGCAAAGTCATCAGCCTTACTCTCTCCTTCAGAGTCATTGGATTCTATGGCAAGACGTAGGTCAGGATGACTGACAATGAACCTCAGGTGGCCACCAACCTTTCCTTGAAGACCTTCAGTGAGAGTGAGCCCTCTGTCTGGCAAGGTAGCCCATTCCACTATGGGATAATGCTACTTGTTAGGAAGTTTTTCCTTCTCTCAAGCCAAAACTAGTCTCTTTGCAATGTCCACCCTGCCCTTACTCTGCCACTTACTATTTTTGTGACCATGGGCAGACACTGGAGTCTTTTGGCTTTAATATAGGGGTCTTTGGAAGAAAAAAGCTTGAGAATCATTGAACTGGTCAGAGCTTATAAAGTCCTCAGAGCCCTATGGTGCAATGACAGGTGTTCTTTGGTCTTCCTCCTACACAACCTTCAAAATGCTTTGCATCTGAGAATATTAGTTATGCCTCTAATAAGGGAACCTTGCTGTGTGGGTCTTTCTTAAAGGCAATTAGTGTTGGATGCCTTTGAGTAAAGGCTAGGTGTGAACCTATATTTAGTACACTCAGTAGAGCAGGGGGTTATATTGGGTTCATTCTGACTGCTCTTAGAACTGCCTGGGTTAGAGGAGAATAGAACATTTCATGATCTTCTGTCACTTTGAGCTTGGTGAAATTCAGGGACTTTTGTACTCCTGTTAGGAAGAAATACACACACACACACACACACACACACACACATATATATTTAAAGTACATTTCTCTGCCTTTTGGACCACAGCCATTCTTAAGTTAAAATAACATGAGACCATGGATTCTTAGTTTATGAGTTGCTTCACCTCTCTAAATGCCAGTGTAAATTGAACTGGTGCTAATTGCTAATAAGAATTACATGTTTTGAGGGAAGAGTGATGGGAAAAAAAAGAAGCCAAATTAATTCAAACCTAATTTGCATTCCCTTGCCAAGTATGAACTGGGACCAATTTGCAAACTGAGTTATCTCCCTTGCCTTGATAGAGTTTATAATGGAATGCTGAAAGTTTCTTAACTCATAGCACTGCCATTTTTAATAAAGACACATCCACACAGCTGCAGTCTTGGTGCCTTGTAACATATTGTTAATAATTGGGCTAATAAGATTTTAGAGTTAATTAAAAGGAGAGAGGGGGAAAAAAGTATCCATAAAGTCTCATATAACTCAAGCAGCTTGGGATAACAAGTTGACCAAGCAAAAGCTGCACAGAGGAAAGAAGAATAAAATGAGTTATTAGTGACTTGCCAATTGTCAAACTTTTATGTATAAAAGAGTATTGTGGTATTAGGAAACCTCTTTGATTTTTTTTTCTCCAGACAAAATGGTGGATCAGTATTAGAAGAATCATTTGGACACGCCCATCACTAACCACAAAATCACATTTATTTTCACTGCATCTTCTAAGAGAGTTAGGCACTTGGTATTTTTGTCTCCATTACTGCTGGAAAAGGTGGGAATTTTCACAACATTACACCAGAGGCCAGTGGCAAAAGTGAAATTAAATCTTTGGTTTCCTGTCCTGGGTCTAGGACTCTTTCTATCAGCACCCACTGAGTTTTTCATTAGTGCTGAATTTGGAGTCTTGCAGACCTGGGTTCAGATTCTTGCTCTGCTAATTACTCCTGGTATAACCTCAGGCAAATCACTTAATTCTACTTGACCTCACTTTACTCACCTGTAAAATGAGGGGGCCTGACTAGATGATGGTCAAGGTCACTACTAGACCTGAATCTCTGATCTGATGAAGTATGTGCTTGAGACCTACTCAGTGAGCATCTTGTCTGACCTTATTTTAGAGACATCACCACTCCAAATGTTCATATGGACTATTTGTGCCTGACCTGTAGTAGAGCCTTCTGAGCTCCTGTCAGTCTGATTAACCACAGTTGGACACACTGTACCTCAATCCTGACATAGTGTGGTCATTTTGGTCATCTTCAAACATGAAGGACAACTAGACCAAGCCAACTCAGTGGCCAGCTTGTCTGACCTCCTTGTCTTATATGTGGAAACTGAGGCTCCAGGAGCTAAACTGACTTACTTAAATCTGAACAAGTAAACCCAAACTGTTGTTCTTCCAGTGTCTTTTACTTTCATAGAATAGTCTTTTCCTAGACGCTTGTGGAACATGGGCATCTTTTGATTGATTGATTGATTCATTTGTTCACACATTAAATCATTCATTAAGGAAACATTTCATTAACACTTATAATAATCAGTGTCCTGAGCTGCAACCTGTGGGGTGCAGTGGAGAAAGGGAATAAAAAAATAAAACAAAGACTGTTTTCTCAAAGTTGGAGTGGTGGTTAGAATACTGGGCATGGACTGAGTTAAAATGTAAGTTTAGGGGCAGCTAGGTGGCACAGTGGTTAGAGTACAAGCCCTGGAGTCAGGAGGACTTGAGTTCAAATCTGGCCTCAGACCCTTACCAGCTTTGTGACCGTGGGTAAGTCACTTAATCTCTGTCTGCCTCAGTTTCCTCAACTGTAAAATGGGGATAATAACAACTACCTCACAGGGTTGTTGTATCAAATGAGAATATTTGTAAAGTGTTTAGCATAAGAACTGACACATAGTATATACTTAATAAATACTTATTCCCTTCCCCTTCTCAAAGAACTTACAGTCTAGTAGGGGAAGCTAAGATGTGAATAGATAAATATA
Organism: Vombatus ursinus; assembly: GCF_900497805.2. Taxonomy (NCBI): domain Eukaryota; kingdom Metazoa; phylum Chordata; class Mammalia; order Diprotodontia; family Vombatidae; genus Vombatus; species Vombatus ursinus. The sequence goes on from NW_020945583.1 coordinate 15,771, forward strand.
ATACAAATTAGAATGTGTCAAATGCACAGAAAGTGTATACAGAGCTATGAGGTCAGATGTTGAAGAGATCAGTTGCACCTATAGGACTCAAGAAAGGATTCAGGGAGGTGATATTTGAGAACAGGATGGTGGGAGAGCACAGCCCAGGCTCTAGGATTTCCACTTTCTGCAGCATAAGTAAGGGTAGTGGTACCTTTCATCTGTCACTTAGAAATGAGGAAGCAGCAAGGAGTGACCATAGTTTATAATCCTGCCTATGCATGTGTAAGGAGATATAATACTATTCCCAGGTTACCAGTCTTCAGGTAACCCAGATGGCTGCCTAGCAAACAGCCTCTCAGAACATTTTTGAAGCCAATGCATGTCCATTTGAATGTACAGAATGGAGTTCAAGAGGTATTCTCTTTCAAATGTTCTAGGTAAACCTTTTGGCTCCATTCCCAGGCTCCTCTTTCCACTCACATTTTATAAAACCGTTTGATGAAATAAAACACATCAACCTCAGCTCTGACATGTGACAGCTTGAGGACTATTCTTTCATGATTTAGGGAGTCAAAAGCAACATCTGCAAAATACTTTGCACATGAGCTTGAAGTGAATTCAGACTCTCCAAGTTTTGATTTTTTTTTTCAACCCCCAGACAGCCATGAAAGTGCTGGATAAGTAATTTGACCATATGCATGATGAATCCTATCTATATCTAATTCATTAGGTTCCATCTTCCCTTTCTCAGGATTGGGACCTTCCTAGGACCTCTGTCCCTTCCCTCACCCAACTTCTCCCTACCCCCTTCCAGAGTTCTGCTTCTCCCGGTCCCAGCTGCTTAAAATTCCTTTATAAGACACAAAATCATAGCTGGAGAGGAGATTGTAAATGCAAGAAACTGAGATAGTTAGCTCATATGCTTCTATTCCCTTTAAGGTATAAATAATAGACTCATGGAGACCATCCCCAATTTATTCATATACATCTAATTTACATATGGTTGTTGCATATTGTCTCTTTCATTAGACTGTTAACTCGCCCAGAGAAGTGACTGTCTTTTGCCTTTCTTTGTATCCCTAGACTTTAGCACAGCTCCTGGCATATAAGAGGCTCTTAATAAAAGCTTGTTGACTGCTCATTGACTGACTGAATAATTGACAGGGACATTCTGGGGATTTGTGTTGCTTGACCATGTATGTTTGTTGCAAGGGCAACCCTTTTCTTTTTCTTTTCCAATGGGTAATCAGGAAATGAGAGGGAGAGAAAATAATTTTTGTTAATAAATATTACTAAATTAAAAACAAAGCAAACCATCTCATAAGAGAGCTCTTCTTGTAACAAGTTTGGATGGAGAGGAGGGACTCAAGGAAGGAAGACTCTTCCCCCACAGGAGAAGTAAAAGGGAAAGTGGTTGGCATTCTAGAATCAAAGGTTGTCCCAGGGCTAGCTCTGTTTGGGGTGTAGAGAGGTATGAGCAAGCAGTTGTTATTGGTGAGAAAGGCAAATGTAAAAAGGGGTAATGGTGGAAGGATTCTGGAAGTGCTCATTCATTCGTTCATTCATTCAATCATTCAACATTTCTTCACATTCAAGGCACTATGAGGCATGCAAAGGAATATAAAAGGTGTCAGTAAGGTGCTTACTGTTTAATTGGGGAGAAAATTCAATTTAATTTTCTTAAAATTAATTTAGTTAATTTTAATTTTAAAAAGCATTTATTAAATATCTGCTGTATGCAAGTCACTTGTTGAGGAAACAAAGTCAAAATGACATGGTTCTGACCCTTAAGGAACTGGCATTCTTCTTTTGGGGTGACACAGTATATTTAGATAAGTAAGTACAAAGTATATGTGAAGTCAATACTAAATAGTTTTTTGGGGGGAAGGAGCACCAAATAGTTGGGGGGAGGGAAGAAAAGTCTCATGCAGAAAGTGACCCCTGAGCCTAACCTTGATAGGAGCCAAAGACTCTAAGAGGCAAAGGTGAGGATTGAGAGCATTCCAGGTATGGAGGACAGTTTGTGAAAAAGGCATGGAGGTTAGAGAGGGGAAATAGTAAGTGAGCCAATTTGGCTGGTACATAGAGGAGATGAAAGTACATAATGTGACATTAGGGAAAAAATTGGTTAGGACAAGTCCATGAAGGACTTTAAATAGGAGGTTGGGCACCTTGTATTTTATCCTAATAGAATTGAGTGCCATGATATTTTATGCTAAAAAAGTTGAGAGCCATTGAAGCTTCTTGAGCAAAGGAGTGACATAAGCAGACCTGTGCATCAGGAAGATTCTTTTGGAAGGATGAATTGGAGGAGGTAAATACCAGACGAAGGGACACCAATTAGGAGGCTATTGCAGTAGTGTAGGTGGGTGGTCATAATGGTCAGACTTAAGGTGATGGCTATGTGAATGAAGAGAAGGAATAGAAGAAAGAGATGTCATGATGGGTAGAATTAACAATTTTTGGCAACTGATTGGATATTGTGTGTATGTGTGTGTGTGTGTGTGTGTGTGTGTGTGTGTATAGACTTGACTTTGA
>NW_020945584.1:0-1591 GCF_900497805.2 Vombatus ursinus
TGTGATAGACCCTCCGTTAGGGAATCCAGGGAAGTCTCCACGCCCCGGGGCCTCTGGCTCAGCTTCCCCTAACGGCTGTTACAACACCCTGGGTGAAATCCTCAAGGGTGGGGTGCAACATCCTGTTCTGTAAATGACCTGATCTGTCTTCCCGGCACCCCACCGGACCCTGCTCCCTTCCCGGCACCCCACCGGACCCTGTTCCCTTCCCGGCACCCCACCGGACCCTGTTTTGTAACCGGACAGTATAAATATCTCAGATGAAACCCTCGGTGGGACGGCCCCTGGGATGCACGCCTGGGGTCCGTCGCCGGCCGGCTCAAATAAACGCGCTCTCAATTAAAGTCAATTGGGTGTGATGCTCTGATTTCTCTCGGGCGTCCAGTTCATTTGGAGGTCCCACCGAGATTGCCCTTTGGGCCAGCTGCTTCGGCGTTGCTGGAAGGCTGGGGTGGGACGTGTTCAGGGGATGGCCACCGGGAAGATGTGCCCCGGCCCCGAACACTGACTTATCCCGTGCGAACCAGCCCGCCCCGTATTCTTCCTCTAAATTTCTTAATTGGGCACCGAGCGCTCTGGTCTCAGTCTGATCGGTGAGTACTCAACAGAAGTAAGTGGCCTGGCTGGACGCAGCTGTAACGCCCTTACTGACCTCCACGGGACGCCGTGTGAGAGTCCTGATTATCTGCAGTCTGGCGCCACATGTTAATGTCTGGAGTGTTGCCTTAACTGTTTATGTCTGTCTTATATGTTTTATCCGTCTGTGATTGTCCTAATTGATTCGCCTCTTCCCGTCCGTGATGGGTCAGGGGCCGTCAAGCCCCGCACCGGGGACCCCTCTCTCAGTTGTCCTACAGAATTTTAAACAGTTTCGGCGCATTGCCAAGGGATATGGGTTTCAGGTTACCAAAGAAAATTTGTCCACTTTTTGCCAACAAGAATGGCCTACATTTGGGGTTGGGTGGCCCCCAGAAGGGACATTTGACATGACCATTACTGGGAGGGTCAGGAAGATTGCTTATGGGACCCCTGGCCATCCCGATCAGATCCCATATATAACTGCATGGATAGATTTTAAACCCCCATCAAAGCCACTCCGGGTTCAAGCTTTGTCCAAAGTTGGGGTGCACTCGGGGCCAACATCCGGTCAAAAAGTTCCCGGGACTACGCAAATAGGAGCCAAGGTCTTACCCCCTTCCGATCCTGACCCCCTGGACCCGGCTGAGCCCCGACCCCCACCATATCCTGTTCAGGGGTCGAGCCACCCCTCGGCCCCGCCTCTGACAAGTCCTCCTCATACTCGAACAGGGACGCCTTACGGCTCCTCCGGGTCCGGGTTTTCCCCCGACTCCACTGTATCTGCCTTTCCCCTGCGACAGGTCCCCACGACCCCCGGGGAGTCGGGGAGACCCTTCATGGTCTATGTCCCCTTTTCAACCAGTGATTTATACAATTGGAAACAACAGAATCCATCCTTTTCGGACAAGCCCCAAAGTCTGATTTCCCTTTTGGAGACAGTCTTCTATACACACCAGCCTACTTGGGATGACTGTCAGCAGCTCCTGCGGGTTCTTTTCACCACTGAGGAGCG
>NW_020945585.1:0-1366 GCF_900497805.2 Vombatus ursinus
GATGACTGTCAGCAGCTCCTGCGGGTTCTTTTCACCACTGAGGAGCGTGATAAGATCATATTGGAAGCCAGGAAAAGGGTTATGGACCCCGACGGCCGCCCCTCAACTGATCCGGGCCGCCGGAATCATGTTTTTCCCGAAAGTCGCCCTGACTGGGACCCAAATTCTGATCGGGGGCGAGAGGCTTTGGACAGGTATCGCCAGTTACTGTTAGGGGGGTTAAGGGCAGCAGCGCGGAAGCCCACCAATATGTCTAAGGTTAGTGAGATCAAGCACGGGAAAAGTGAATCTCCAGCTGCTTATTTGGAAAGATTGTATGAGGCCTACCGCACTTACACCCCCATTGACCCTGAGGATCCTAACAACCGGAGAGCAGTGGTGATAGACTTTGTGTCTAATTCGGCTCCTGACATCCGGCGAAAACTGCAAAAATTGGATGGATTCGAGGGATTCACCCTGCAGTCCGGACAAAGGCTGCTTTCGCGGGAATGTGTGTCAGCTATCCTGGGCATGCCGGCCCCAGCAACCCGCCGGGGGCTCCGCGAATTTTTGGGAATGGCCGGGTACTGCCGACTGTGGATCTTAGGATTTGCGGAAATCGCTAAACCACTGTATGAGGCACTGTCAGGTGAGCCTGCCAAGTTCCTGTGGGGACCAAGGCAGGAGGAGGCTTTTAACAAACTGCGCGGAGCGTTAGCTAGCACCCCCGCTCTTGCCCTGCCAGACCTGACTAAGCCGTTCCGCCTCTATGTCTCAGAATCTCAGGCAGTGGCCAAGGGAGTGCTAACCCAGCCTTTGGGGCCCTGGAATCGCCCAGTGGCCTATCTTTCCAAGCAGCTTGACTCGGTCGCTGCTGGGTGGCCTACATGTCTTCGAACTGTCGCGGCTGTCGCGACCCTGGTCAGGGAGGCAACAAAGCTGACCTTCGGCCAGCCCCTTGAGATTTCTGCATCTCACCACCTGGAGCAGTTGCTGCACACCCCTCCCACTCGGTGGATCTCTAATTCTCGTCTGACTCACTACCAGTCCCTCCTGTTGGATCCGAGCCCGCAGCTCCTCCTGGTACCAGGACTTGTATAACTGGTCCCCCTGGCTCACCACTCTACTCTCTGCTATAATGGGCCCCTTGGTTCTTCTCCTCCTAGGATTATTGGTCGCCCCTTGCATCATGAATTGTCTCTCCCGCTACATCCAGCAGCGTATACAGTCTCTGAAACTGTTTGTCCTACGCAAATCCTATACACCCCCGGATTTGGAAGAGTTAGCGCCCCTGGACTCTGTTGAGTCCTCTGTATAACTTGCTCTTGAAAAGGGGGGAATGTGATAGACCCTCCGTTAGGGAATCCAGGGAAGTCTCCACGCCCCG
>NW_020945586.1:0-4486 GCF_900497805.2 Vombatus ursinus
CTGAAATTTTTTAAACTATTGATCAGGAGACTAGATGAGATCTTTGAATAGAAGGAAGTAGTACATCAGAACTCTTCTTCACCACTCCTCCAACAAAGATTTAGAAAACACACCAGAGTACTAATCAGGAACTTTTTTTAATCACAATGTGTAATTTTTCTAGTACAGGTTGGCATAGAAAATAGGTCTGTAGACTAAATAGGTCTTGGACTAAAGGGTGCCTGTCTGAAACTCTGCACTAAAACCAGAAGGGTTTCCACCTCTGGCACTGCAGGAACTTACCTTTTGCAGGAAGAATAATCATCTGGCAGCTGGTAATTCTGATATCTAGGGATTAGGGGAGATCAAGGCAGTCAGAGTTTGTGGACCCTGGTCTATTAATGGAGCAATATGTGAATATAAAATACAGCCCCAACTCAATCTGAAAACTGTAGTGAAATAATGATGGATGTAAGTGCAGACCACAAGAGCTACCCTGAACCTGTAGAGTTTTCTAGATGGCTGTCAGTGACTGAGTCCCATAGCAGTCCACTGGCATCCCAACCAGGAATCAGCCCAAACATTCCCTCCAGAAATGCAGTGGAGTCTAGACCTAACATCAAGTCCCTGAAAGGATGGGCAAACAAAAAAATCCACCATAATGAACAATATGTTATGGTGGCAGCAACAAGACATAAACACAAAACAAAATGTCTCCAAAATATCTACAAACATTGCTTCAGAGAAAAACACAACTTGGGCACAAACTCAGACTACATTCCTGATGAAATGAAGCAAGAGTTTGAAAAGAAGAGTTTTAAATGTTTCTATAAATAGAGTGCAGTGTTTGAGGAGGGGAAATCAAAAAGAAATGAGAGCTATGGAAGAAAGAAGTGGAAAGGGAATTGACAGTTGGCACAAGAAGTATAACATCTTCCTCAGACACTTGACACTTACTAGCTGTGTGACCCTGGGCAAGTCACTTAACCCCATTGCCTAGCCAAAAAAAAGAAAAAAGATGTATGAAATCTTGACCAAGCAATAAACTCCACGAAGATTAGAATAAATCAAATGGAAGCCAATGACTCCATGAGGCAACAAGAAATATTAAAACAATCAAAAGACTGGAAAAAAAGAGAAGAAAATATAAAGTATGTAATAGCAAAAAGTAACTGATCTGGAAAATAGATTAAGGAGTAAAAAAATTAAGAATCATTCCACTATCTGAATGCCAAGACTAAAATAAGAACCTAAACATGATATTTCAAGAAATCTTAAAAGAAAATTGTACAGAGCTCTTAAAACCAGAGAGCAAAGTGGAAATAGAAAGAATCTACTGGTCACTAGTCCTTAAATAAACTTCAAAATGAAAACTCCCAGGAACGTAATGGACAAAATGCAGAGCTTCCATGTCAAAGGAAAAATATTGCAGACAACCAGGAAGAAAAAATTCAACAACCAAGTTAGGATCACACACAACTCGGCAGCCACCATATAAAGAAGCAGAGAGCTTAGAATATGATATTCCATAAGACAAAAGAATTGATTTACAACCAAGAATAGCTTACTAGTCAATCTGAGTATAATCCTAAAAGGGGAAATTTTTATTTTTAATGAAATAAATGACTTCCAAGCACTCTTGATGAAAGGATCAGAGCTTTATAGAAACTTTGAAATATATATGCAGGAGTCAAAAGAAAAGGTAAACATGAGCAAGTAATCGTAAGGAACTTAAAAAGGATAAACTGTTTGCATTTTAATATAGGGAGATGATGTATGTATTGTGTTAGAACCCTATCATCATCAGGGGTCCCTAATAAGATAGAGAGCCTGATAATAGTTTTTTTTTATATTTTAATTTAAAGAAGAAACAAAAGGGAAAGAGAAGAAATACACTAGGGGTAAAGGAAGGTAGAAGGATAGAAGAAATTATCACATATGAGTGGGTGTTCAAGTGGACTGTACAAACAATAAGGAAGGGGTGGAGGAAGCTAGCACCACTTGAACCTCAGTTTCATCTGAACTAGTCAAAAGAGCATAATACAAGCACACACACAGAGTTGAGAGCAGAAAAATGTTTCATTCAACAGAGAGAAAAAATTAAACTAAGACAGAGTTAAGTGATTTGACTGGGGTGACACAGTTAGTAACCGTCTGACACCAGATTTGAACTCAGGACGATGAGTCTTTCTTACTCCAGGTCTGGCACTCTATCCACTGTGCCACCTACTTGCCCCCTTTCTCTTCTTCTCCATTTATTTTGGGAAAGCACATTTTGAAAATTTGATATTACTTTTGTTTTTCTCTCTCACTCTTGTATTCTAGTTTCAAAGTCTTATTCACCTACCTCCAAAATAGTTCTTAAATCAATCACCTCCTTTTTATCCAAATGGTCAATAATGGCTCCCTATTGCCTTTAGAAACAAGTATAGGTTTATCCACTTGGATTTTAAAACCCTTTCCATCCTGGTCCCAACATACCTTTCAAAATTAAATATATTTTACTGCCTTACCCTCCAGTTCAGTCAAAATAGTTTTCTCGTTTTTCTTCATATGCCATACTACATCTCCCATCTCCAAGCCTTGTGCAAACTATCTATCTCCCCATCCTTGGAATATATCTTTTCATCCAGACAATGGGAATGTCTTTGCAAGATGAGAGAAGAAATGTCAAATTCAAGTGACAACTAATAAATATACTCTGATTAGAAAGCAGAATCTGTGAAGGGGTATAAATGATATGAACTGAGACTGGAAGATAAGTGTGAGCCAGGCTGTGCAAGGTTTATAGATCAGGTGAAGAACTTACATTTTATCTTAGAAGCTAATGAAGAATTTTGGGCAGAACAGTGACTCAGTCAGATTTGTGTCTTAGAAAGATTATAAGCTAACAACAACATAAGGGAAACAGGATAATGATTGTCAAAAAATAAATGAACCTCAGAATGTTTGAGTTGGAAGATACCTTAGAAAGCATTTAACCCAACCTGCTTATTTTATAAATGAGGGCCTTGACGTTCAAAGGGGTCAATAACAGTCACATGGGAAGCCAGTAGCAGAATTTGAGCTTGAACCTAGGACTCCTGATTGCTAGTCTGGAGTGCTTTCCACATACTCTAGAAACAGGAAAAGATGGAGATTACTTTGGTTTGGGTTGGTAGACAAGGCTTCATCAAAGAAAAGAAATTTGGTTTGAGTCTTGAAAGATAGCTATGGGTTGGATAGGTGAATGTGGGGGAGATCATTCTATAGTAGAGTAGGGTCAGAACCTGGGCTCAAATCCTGGCTCTGCAATTTTTTACCTACATGGAACTTAGGCAACTTTAATTTACTTAAACTATCTGAACTTCAGTTCCTTCACCTATAAAATAAAGGCATTGGACTAGATGTCCTCTAACATTCCTTACATTTATAATTCCTGTGAGCTACAGAATTCTTTCTCTGTACCATACAATTAAACCCTTTTATGTATTCTTCTTAATCCCAAATTGTTTTGTTGGTATGTCTGATTTCTTAATTAGGTATTAAGCTTCTTGTGGGAAAAGACCATAACTTCTACTTCTTTTGAATGTCCAGCACATTGCAAGGCACATATCAGACATTTGATAAATGCACAGATTGATTGTTTAACTTATAATATGTGCCTGTTGACTCCCTCAACAGAATGCACGATCCTTGAGGACAGGGATTCTGCCTTTTTTGTCTTCATGTCCTGAAGACCTGTCATTGTATGTGCTTAATAAGTGCTTCTTGATTTATTGATTAATTGATCTCCAAGAACTCCAAAGAATTCCTTTTCACCATTCCTGGCTGTTCCCTTTTTCACAACAGGCTGAACACATACACAGACCAAAATTGGAGGTCGCTAGACCAAATGACCCACCAAACAGAAGGTACATAACTCACTGCTATGTATTTCCAGGTGAGTAAAGGAATAGCTTTATGGCCTCATATAATGTATAGCCCGAGAGTAACAGAAAAAGATAGAAAGATTGAAGGAAGAAAAGAAAGAAGAAGGGAGGAGGGAAATATGATCAAAAAGCATCTAAATCAAAATTAAGCTAGAAGCTTAGACCTTTCACTTCCTCAGTGGCACAATGGATAAGTCACTGGACCTGTAATGAAGGAGACCTGAGTTCAAACCTGGCCTCAGACATTTACCATCTGTGTAACCCTGGGCAAGTCACTTAACCTCTGAGGTCAGTTTCTTCATCTATAAAATAGGGATGGGACAGCAAGGTGGCACAATGGATAGAGCACAGGCCCTGAAGTCAGGAGGACCTGAGTTCAAAACCAGCCTCAGACCAAACACTTGACACTAGCTGTGTGACCCTGGGCGTGTCACTTAACCCCAATTGCCTAAAAACAAAGACAAAACAAAAAAAAATAGGGGTAATAATAACTATTTCCCATGGTTGTTGTACCCATAAATGAGATAATATTTGTAAAGCACTTTGTAAACCTGAAATCATTATGTAAATATTAGCCATAATCATTATTAGTATTC
>NW_020945587.1:0-1886 GCF_900497805.2 Vombatus ursinus
ATTCAATTCTCTACATATTAGAAAAATGAGACCTTTATCAGAGATACGTGCTGTAAAGATCACTTCCCAGATTTCCTTCTAATCTTGGTTGCATTTGGTTTTTTTTGTGCAAACCTTTTTAATTTAATGTAATTAAAATGATCTATTTTACATTTTGTAGTGCTCTGTTTCTTGTTTGGTTATGAATTCTTCCTGTCACTATAGGTGTGACAGGTAGACTACTCCTTCTTCTTCTAATTTTCTTGTAGTGTTACCATTTATCTCTAAATCACGTACCAACTTTGACTTATCCTGGTATACAGCGTGAGATGTTGGTCTAAGTCTAGTTTCTGCCGTACTATTTTCTAGTTTTCCCAGAAGTTTTTGTCAAATAGTGAGTTCTTATCCCAGAAGCTGAAGTCTTTGGGTTTTTCGAACAGTAGATTACTATAGTCATTGACTACTGTGTCTTGTGTACCTAAACAATTTCACTGATCCCCCATTCTATTTCTTAGCCATTACCAAACAGTTTTGATGTTTGCCACTTTAAAATATAGTTCTAGATCTGGTACAGCTATTCCACCTTCCTTTGCATTTTTAAAAATCAATTCCCTTGATATTCTTGACTTTTTGTTCTTCCGGATGAATTTTGCTATTATTTTTCCTAGTTCTATCAAATAATCTTTTGGTAGTTTATTGATGTGGTACTGAATAAGCAAATTAGTTTTGGCAGAAGTGTCATTTTCATTATATTGCCTTGGCCTACCCATGAGCAATTGATATTTTTCAGTTATTTAGATCTGGTTTTATTTGTGTGAAAAGTGTTTTTATATTTATGTTCATATTGTTCCTAGATTTGTCTTGGCAGGTAGATTCCCAAGTATTTTATATTGTTTACAGATATTTTAAATGTAATTTCTCTTTCTATCTCTTGCTGTTGGACTTTGTTGGTCATATAAAGAAATACTGATGATTTATGCTGGTTTAGTCTTATGTACTGCAACTCAGTTCAAGTTGTTAATTATTTCAAGTAGTTTTTAGTTGATTCTCTAGGGTTCTGTAACTATACCTTCATATTATCTGCAAAAAGTGATAGTTTTGTTTCTTCATTGACTATTCTCATTCCTTCCATTTCTTTTTCTTCTCTTTGAATTACATTTTTAAAAATTTTTAACATTCACTTAATAAAATTTTGAGTTCTATATTCTCTGCCTCCCTCTTTCCTCTTGCCCATTTCTTAAGAAGGTGAGCAATATGATATAGATTGTAAATGTGGAGTCATGCAAAACATATTTCCATATTAGCCATGTTACAAAAGAAAACAGATAGACACAGAGAGAGGGAGAAGAAAAAAAGAAAAAAAAGAAAGTGAAAAGTATATTTCAATCTGCACTCAGAATTCATCAGTTCTCTCTCTGGAGGTGGATAGCATTTTCCATCGTGGGTCTTTTGGAATTGTCCTGGATCATTGTCTTGATCAGAGTAGCTAAGTCCTTCACAGTTGACCATCCTTACAATATTACTGTTACTGTGTTCAATGTTCCCCTGGTTCTCCCCACCTCACTTTGCATCGGTTTTTTATAGGTCTTCCCTGAAGGTTTTTTTGAAACCATCATGCTCATCATGTCTAATACCAAAATAGTATTCCCTCATCTACCACATCTTGTTCAGCATGGACATCCTTTCAATTTCCAATTATTTGCCATCAAAAAAGACTTAGTTTGAATATTTTATGCATATAGGTTTTATTTTCCCTTTTCTTTGCTCTCTTTGGGAAAGAGAACTAGTAGTAGTATTGTTGGACCAAAGGGTATATAGTTGTATGTCCTTTTTGGTATAGTTCCAAATTGTTCTCCAGAATGACTGGACTAGTTCACAACTCCACCAACAATGCATTAGTGTCCCTA
>NW_020945588.1:0-16303 GCF_900497805.2 Vombatus ursinus
GGTCCCTCTCTTTTCTTCTTCTCCTACCCTCCCAAATCTTAAATCTACACACCCCCCTTCTAAGCCTCCCCCCCCATCCTGTTCCCTCATCTTCTTATTTCTTAATAAATTAGAAGACTTTTATACCTTTGAGATGTATATGTTGTTCCCTCTTTAACCCATATTTGATGAGATTAGGGTTCCAGTACTACCAGCCCTCCACCCCCACCTGATTCCTCTGTATCAATTCTTCCTCTTGCACCTCATTTGTGTGAGATAAGTGTGCTAGTAATAGTTTATTGATGAAATGCTAAACCTAAAAAGAAATCAAATTGATAAAAGAATTTACAATTTGCAAAGCACTTGGGAGTGTCCAGTGTAATGTTGCTGATCCCCAGCCCACACTATGCTGCTTTTGGAAGGAAGGAAGGAAACATGTATTTCTTGAGTACCTAGTCCATGCTGGTCACTGTGCTAGGCACTTTATACATATTATCTCATTTGATCCTCATAACAATCCTGGGAAGTGGGTGCTATTATCCTCATTTTACAGTTGAGGAAACTGAAGCAGAGATCAAATGACTTGCCCAGGGTTATACAGCTAGTATGTATATGAGATTAGATTTGAACTCAAAATTCTGACTTATGGCCTAGGACTCTATAGCCCTACCTAGCTGTCTCTTGGACATCTTGGTAATGATAACAATAATAATATTAGCCCTCACATTTATATGGTGCTATAAGGTTACAAAACATTTTTGTCATAGCAATGTGACATAGATAGTTTAAGTATTATCGTCCTCATTTAACAGATGAGGAAACTGAGGCTCAAAAAACTGTCCAGTAACACACTACCATCATTAGCAGATTCAGGATTCGAACCTACCTTTTCTGATTCCAAGCTCAGTACTCTTTGCATTACCATATGCTGCTGTGTGAATGGAAACACAAAGATTCAAACTGTTCCTAAGAAAATAAACATGGCTTACATAAATGAAATACTTTGCAAATCTGTGAAATGAGTGGTGTGGTTAAGAGAATACATACTGCTTTTCAAAACAAAATCCCAAATTGAGGATGATTCAGCTGGACAAATAACTCTGTGCATATTTCTTTACTTTTTTGCCCAAATTGGAGACTGGTCCCACCTGAGCCCAGACTTCAATATGGGTCTTGGTCTGGAACTGAGTTTTGCTTTAAAGAAGTCCCTGACCTACTCCCAAATTAACCAATTCTAGAAAACTCTTGGGACACTCATTTAGTTGTGTGAAACAAAAGTTTCAGATTATGCTAGGAAGGTTCCAGGGCATATGACAACCCAAGAGGACCTGACACTCCAAGTTGGCCTCAGGCATTGTCCAAAATAGAATCAGGCCCTTGGGTCTTATTCCAACTTAGATCTGGACCTCTTGGGCAAGATTGTACTGCTTTAGTCCCTCCTATTGGAATGCACCTCCTTGAGTGCAGAGACTTATTTTTGTAATTCCTTGTATCCCCAGCACTTAACTCAGTGCCTGACACATAGTAATCACTTAATAAATTCTTGTTGACTGGCTGACTTACTCAGGAGTGCTAAAGTCAAGGCTGTATGTATTTATGTAGATATATTCTTCCTCAATGTTAGACTTAGTCTTATTAAGATGACAGGTTTTAAAGAGGAGAAAACAATTGAGTTGTTGTTGTTGTTGTGTGTGTGTGTGTGTGTGTTTCCTTTCCTCCTGAGCTTCTCTTACTAAAAGAGCCAAAAGGAAGAAAAGGATTTAGCTCATTGCAATGATCAGGCTCTCTCAGCTACTGACGTACATGATGGCATTGAAATGGACACACACAAGTGCTGATGTCATATGATTTTTTTTAGCATTTGGATTTTCTGATAGAAAAGACTTTCAGGCAATGTAGTTAACCCTCTGTGTTGACACAGCCTACATTTTGCTTCAGCTAAAGCAACCTGTTGAAGGAGAAAAAAAGTGCCTAATACATTAAAGCAGCATTAAAAAAAATAACTAGCAGCAGCCGAAAAATAAGCAGATGTTCTCAGAAACATTTGTTACCTAAATGACTTGAGAGTGAATGGCAAAAAATCTACCAAAATGTTTCTGCTTAATCCAGCAATGGAATAGACTCATAGAAGGAATTGAGTAATACAGGTATACACCTATGCATTTTGTAACAATCCCTTCCAGGAGACACCTCCAACTCAGTGCCTTAACTTGCAGGTTTGCTCCCCATAGGGTGGCTTAACCCTTCGAGTCTGTACTCCCAACATGAGCTATATATGGCTCTTGGGCCCCTACCAGCATAGTCTCCATTAACAATCAGCTAGTAAGGGGCAGCTAGGTTGCACAGTGGATAGAGCACTGGGCCTGGAGTCAGGAGGACCTGGGTTCAAATCCATCCTCAGACCAGACACTTGACACTTACTAGCTGTGTCACTTAACCCCAATTACCTCACCAAAACAAACAAATAATCAGCTAGTAGGCTTACTTAGCTCTTAGCAAAGGAATTTACTCAAATGGCAAAGTACAAAAACAAAGAAATGAAAACATCCCCCCCATGAAAACCTAGGGTACACTCTTCCATAAATACACAGCACTTCCCTGGGAAGAGTGGGCATAAACGTAGAATACAGTAGCAGTGAGGCATATGTGTAATATAAAAATGTGGCAAAGGCAACTCTCAGCTCCTGGTACTGAAAATCTTTTCTTTCTTAAGTTCTCACAAAGCGCTCTGCTAAGTACAAGGGAAGGGAAGGGATTAAGCATTTATATAGTATCTACTATGTGGTAGTCACTGTGCTAAGCATTTTAAAAATTTTATTTCATTTGATCCCCACAACCACCCCGCAAAGTGGGTGCTATTATTATCCCCATTTTACAGCTGATGAAACTGAGTCAAACAGAAGTTAAATGAATTGCCTCACATAGCTAGTAAGTAACTGAGGAAGGATTTGAACTCAGGTCTTTCTGAATCTGGGCCCAGTACTTTCACTACCCCACCTACCTGGGCAAGGGAGGAGTGGGGGGAGAAAGGTATGAGGTATGGAATGATCTTGCCATGAAACAATGTTCTCTTTGTCAACTGCAGGATTTGGCATTTTGTACTCTATCCACTGTGCCAACTATCTGACTCTACTGCCCTGTCCTACTCTGCTAAGTAGGTTGCTCAGTTGGATTCTCAGGGCCTGCTCCTTTCCATAGTCTGACTCGCTTCTCTGCTGCCAGAAGTCATACTCCTTGAAGCTGCTTTCTCCCTTGGGTGATTATCTCTCTGTATTTATATCCATATGGAGTTTGTATCTAAGTTCCCCACTGTATGCACTATATCCTATAGGTCTGTTAGTTCCCTTTCAAAGCAAGATGGCCAACATGGGGGTGGCAGGTGGAGGAGAATATAAAGAAAAATTGTCTCCCAGGGATCTTATCCATAGACAGGTCCCAGTTTGCAAAATACCCCACTCCTACTCTCGACAAGACTGAGTTATTTAAAATCCCCGGAGTGGGGGGACTAATTCGTTGACTCAACCAATAACATTATTCTGTTCTCACAGATGTATTCTCATTTCAGAAAGAGATAAGGGCAGACCATTGCTACAATAACACCGAAGTGGTGGTGGTGTAAATAATCACTTTGTGATTATGTTCTGGTCCCTCTAGTGTTCCTGAGAGAGGCAGGAAATATAATACTTTAGATGGGATTTTATTTTGTATGTCTTAGAAAATGTTGTTTTATCATTTTGAGTTGATGTGCTACATTATCAATATTGTCAACAGAAACGGATTTCCTCCACCCCTCAGACAGAGCCATTTATATTTTCTCCATATGAGTTTGATAATGTAAGATCTTTTAAGCAGTTCATTAATAAGATTTATTTTATTCACACAGTACTAAAATTATAAATTATATATAATTTACATATAAATTATATATAAATATAAATATAAAAATTATAAATTATATATAAATTTAAAAAACATAGTACTAAAAAGCACTATAAACATTACTAGGACAAGATGAAATAAGTTAATCTTTTTCTATACTCTCCATGATTGCCAAAGAAAATGCATATTTTAATACTTCTGATTTCACAGAAATTAGGACTGAATTTATCACTCACACTGCTTTTCAACAACTCCCAAGAAAAATACTAAATTTTATATGTGTAAGGAAGTTACTTACAATGGGTAGCAATGCACATAATATGTTACACTAAATGTGCTTTGTGGTGGGGGCATAGTGAATTAAGAACTAGCCCTGGAATCAGAAAAACCTAGCTGAAGTATTGCATCTATACATTTAATCTCTCAGTGCTCTAGTCAACTTTTCCAAGACTATATATTGCAGCCTAGTTGTTGATCTGCCTTAGTAAAAAGGGATTTTTCTTAGTCTTACACTGATAAGATCCTCACATCGATGTAGTTACTGGTAATGATTCCAACCCTCTTCTAACCCAACCCCTCACTACCCCCCATACCCTTGAGTTGGTAAGAGCTAAAAAGCAAAACAAAACAAAATAAACAAAAACCATTGCAACTGGAAAAATGGTCCCTTAAATTGAAGTTTGTGGTCTAAATTTCCAGATCAAATTCCCTACATTGGAAAGAGAAATATACGTGTGTGATATAATTAAACCTGACATAGTCTTGCTTTTCTATAAGGCTAATATTAGTTTCTGCCCTGATCTCAGATATTCCACTGAAGGAAAAAATATGCCACTGAAGCAACAGGATTGAGTACTTTCCCCCAAGCTTATGAATGGAGTTCTACACAAATGACATTCTTTAGGGTGAAATATTAATAACCCATAAGATGCAGAATCATTCTCTTAGGCACAGAACCACAGACTTACCTGATCGCTCCCTCAGATATCTTCATGATACTTCATGCACTGAATCTGCAAAAAGTTGAAAGATACAGGGAAAACACTACAGTAATTAGAATGTGGCCCCTTGTACAACTCACCCATGTGGTTGATATTAAAATCCACAAAATGGCCAAGTTCATCGTGAATTCGGCAGTGTTGCTTTTGGGAGTGGGAGGGGGTAGGCGATGGTGATATAAACAATATCATCACTTTGTATTATGAAAGACGGCATATCATAATGCAGAGAGAACTGCCCCAAGAGTCCAGACAGTCTGCATTTCACGTGCTGCCTCTGATACATATTGGTTGGGAAAAATCAATCTCTTGGGTCCCTAAAGAAATCTCTAAAAATATGAATTGGAAAGTAGTTGCCCTTAAGCATTAACATTAA
The DNA here is from genome assembly GCF_900497805.2 of Vombatus ursinus. NCBI lineage: Eukaryota > Metazoa > Chordata > Mammalia > Diprotodontia > Vombatidae > Vombatus > Vombatus ursinus. The sequence continues at coordinate 5,233 of NW_020945588.1, forward strand.
GCATATATTATGTAAGGCATCATTCCAGATATAGACATACATATATATGTGTGTATATATTTTCCAGAGGCTATTTGTGTATGTGTGTGTAGGTATAGCTGCTGTACTCAAAAAGCATACAAAGTAGTAAAATAAGACATGAAAAGAAAGACCTATATCAGAAAACAGAATAGAATAAATACATGAGAGTAGTACAAATGAAATACTACAACACTGAGAGAAAGATCACTTTTGTGGAGGGAAAGGAGGGAACGACCAGGGAGGATTCATGAAAAAAGATGGTATGTGAGCTGGACCTATGGGATGTTTAAAACCAACTTCTAATTGATACCTTACCATCTTTGTACTTTAAACAAAAAAAGATTATATATTGTTATTATTTTCAAAACTATGGAACCGAAGTTAACTTATTCCACTTCTCCCCTCCCCCATAATAGGATAATAGCTTTAGAGCTGGAAGGAACCTCAGAAGCTAAGTCCAATTCTCTTATTTCACAGTATGAGGAAGGTAAGACACAGAGACATTAAATGAGCTACCCAAGATCACCCAATTAATAAGTGTCTGGGTAGGATCTGAACCCAGTTCTTTCTGACTTCAATCCCAGTGTCCTATCCATTAATTATACTAATGAGGTTTGTGGCAGGTCCACAAGAATCATGAAGCAGAGAAGCTGATCTCTTATTTTTAGACATCTCTTGAATAGGTAGGTAGCTAGGTGGTAGGCCCTTGACTCAGGAAGACCTCAGCTCAAATCTAGCCTTAGCTACTTACTACTTATTTACTTAGCTATTTAACTAATCTGCCTCAGTTTCTTTAACTATGAAATGGAGATAATTATAGCACCTATCTCACAGGATTATCGTGAGGATCAAATAAATTGATATTTTTAAAATGCTTAGCACAATACCTGGCATACAGTAGGCACTTAATAAATGGATTTGTTTTGTTTTTGTTTTTCCCCCTCATCTTTTGCTGCATGATACATTAGATCAAGGCTTCCCAACTAAGCCTATATCACCATCCAACATGGCTAATCTTGAAGGCAGTTTGCTGATGCCATACCTTAATCTTTTCTATTATTGGGCATTCCCAGCAGGGGATCACTGCCCATACATTCCCATCATTACCCCTTCTTTCTCGCCCCTATCAATTACCAAAATTATGAACTCATCAGGAAAAGGCTAGGAACTCCTGTATTAGATCATAATGCACCCACTTCCCCTATTAGTCACTGAGAAAAAAAGACCTCTATTCATTCTTCCTGCTGACTGCTAGGTTAAAAATAAGAGCCTAGTTTACTGTCATAGAGACTTGATTTTAAACGATCACAGTAAATAGCAATGCCACCTTGCACATGTGGTGCGGCCTAGTTCACTGCTGCGCTGGGATAGCCATAGACAAAGAAATACACAGTCACACAATACCACCGTCAGAGGCAAGGTGGGAATGCTTACGTGTGCCTCATCTGTGATTTTTAAAAGGCCCTAACTGGCCTTAAACCACATTTATTTTGTAATCAAACTGAATTAGAGTGAAATATCTATGCTATCTGATTGACTCAGACAAGCGTACCACATGGCAGGAGTCTAGAAATAACAATACTGCTCTACTCAGCTGGGCAAGGAGGCTTCAGGGGAAATCAGACAGGAGGGCTTCATGCAATTCTGATTTGTAGAAATGTATTTCAGTGCTGTTTCTTGTCTTTTAAGCACTATTGTTTCCCATTAACCCCACCCCCCTTTCTTTCCTTTCCTCGTTGTATGTCTCATTTTTGCACTCATTGTGTGAAAGTGTGGAGAAGCTGAAAATGAGAGAAGGGGAAGACAATAAGCTCTTTTTAGTTGGCCCTTTTGAGTTGGATATGTGGGACTGGAGCTCAGGGAAGAGATTAGCACTTGGTATACCTGCACAGAGAATCATACTGTTCCCCAAATCTTTTCGACGCAACCGACATCATAAGTGGATAGAGAGAGTGCTGGGCCTGGAGTCAGGAAAACCTGAGTTCATATCCAGCCTCAGATACTTGAAGGCTTTCCTTCACAGAGACTGAAGATAGGTTCAGAAGCCTCAATGGAAATTGCAGGATTTGGGAGGCTTTGGTTTGTTGGATATGCATTTTAAAAGGTGTTATGGCCATAATACGTGCCAGACACAATAAGGCTGAGGATAAATGTACAGGAAAATAAAGAAACTTGTTCCCCTATCAACTGATGGCCCTTTCCTTGTAACATGAAGATGGCATGCCCAAGGCAGGCATGCTGAGATGCTTAATGTGGGATCATAAACCAAAATCTAATATGCATAAAAATAATAAGATGTTCAGTTCATTTTAATAATATAGACTATTTCAACCTTATTCTTTTTCAAGCTTCTAGTTGATGAAAAAAAAAAGAATTTTCCTAAAAGGATTTGTTTTATTTTTATTTTAGTTTATTAATAACTTTTATTTTTGTATCTTTCATCTCTATGCATGTATAATACATGTAGGCATATATGCATGTGTGCATGTATGCATGTATGTATATGCATGTATGTACATGTATATGTATCTATCTATAGGGAAAAAAAGCCCAACAGTTCAGCAAAACCCACCAACACATCAATGGTGTCTAACAACATTTATACCATATTTTATAGCCATAGTCAGTCTTAATAAAAAAAAACCTAATAAAACATTAAGTGCCTACTACGTGCTAGGCCCCGTGCTAAGTGGTAGGGACACAAAGAAAGGCAGAAGACAGTCCCTTCCCTCAAGGATCTTAGGATCTAATATGGCAAGACAACAAAGAAAAGCAAGCTGAAAGGGTCTGGGAGGGGACTTAGGAGAGGAAAAGGTACCCAGTGGCCGTCCAGAAGAGTGCAGCCAAGTGAGAAATGAAGAGACGGCTGACCTGGGCTCCTTCCTTAAATGGAGACTTTGGGAAGAGAAGTCTCTGCTAGGCAGAGGGAGAGGGGGAGGGAGGGGCTCCAAGAATGGAGGGCGTCGACTAGGTGTGAGTTTCAGGGAAGATAGGATCTTCTGGATGCAGAGGTTCAGGGACATGATAGAAAAGTCCAGGAAAGTGTACCCCCACATCTGTAAGATATGAATTTTTTTCAACTCTTCTCTAGTTTGAAGATCTATAAGATGAAAAGTAAATTTCAAGAAAAATACATTTTAAAGTCTGCTTTTTGAATCTAGTCATTTTTTCAAATGGACATTTACAATTCAATAATTTTGAAATATTTCCTTTTTCTCGCTTTCCCTTTCTTCCTTCTCTATTTCCTAACTCCTGGCTCTGCCCCTCACTACTTGCGTGAGGTTGGACAAGTCACTTAAACACTCTGGGCCTCAGGTTTTAATCCTCTCCAGAATTAGGGAATTATAGCAAACAACGAAGGTCCTTTCTGGCTCTAATTCCTTTGGGCCTAGGAAATAAGTCCCTCATCCTCCCCTCACCTTTTCAGCTTTTAAAGTAATGCATACTGACACCCCTTTTGGGACTACTGGGAGCCAAAGTGGTAAACAGAGGAGGGACTAGGGAGTCAAGAACAGTGCAAACTGCTAACGTTCTGGACTTTGGAAATTTTAAATGCAAGGTGTAGTGTTAGAAGTAGGGAGGCATTCCTTATCAGTAACTCCCTCACTCTATTTGTTTTTACTTGTTCTGTACTGTATTTCACCTTAAATTTGGAAAATAAGGCTATCTGGGATGCTATTAAGGTCTCTGAATTTATCCTATAAGCTTATCACAAAATCACAGAGCCAAAGGACTTCAAGAAACCAGTCATTCCAGCTTTTCTTCCTCTATCATGAAAAAGAATACCTAAACTTTCTAAGGCATGTTGTTGTTTTTCAGTCATTTTTCAGTCGTGTCTGACTCTTCATGACCCCATTTGGGATTTTCTTGGCAAAAATATTGAAGTGGTTTGCCGTTTCCTTCTCCAACTCATTTTACAGATGAGGAAATTGCGGCAAACAGGGTGAAGTGACTTGCCCAGGGTCATACAGCTAGTAAGTGTCTGAGACCTGATTTGAACTCAGGAAGATGAGTCTTCTTGACTCCAGGTCTGGCAGCTCTACCTAGCTGCCTTGCTAAGGCATAAAGACTATATCTATCCCCTTTTTGGGACAGACTACTCAGATACCACTATTTATATCCTTTCAGTCAAAAATTTCTTCTTTCAACAATGTAATTTGGAGAAAGGAAAAAAAGGTGTTCCCTAGCAAATTATATTAGATATCAAATTATATTAGGTATTATAAGGGACCTTAGAAATTATCTGATTTAACTTCCTCATTTCACATATGAAGTAGCTTTGGAGGAAAGAGAATAAGCATTTATATAGCACCTACTATGTGCCAGGGACTGTGGTAAGTGCTTTTTTTTTTTTTTTTACAAATATTATCTCATTTGATCTTTATAGCATCTTGAGAATTAGGTACTGTTATTATTCCCATTTTACAGTTGAGGAAACTGAGGCAGTGACTTGTTTAGGGTCACGAAGCTAGTATGTGTCTGAGGCTGGATTTAAATTCAAGTTTTCCTGATTCTTAGCAGTGCTGTAGTGCCTCTAAAATATTTGGGAACAGTGTGATTCTCTATGCAAGTAAATTGTGCCCTCATGGAGTTTCCCCTGAGCTCCAGTCTCACATATCTAATTCGACAGGACCATTGCTGAGCTTATCATCTTCCTTATCTCCCATCTTCAGCTTTCCCACAGAATTATCTTTGATTCAAATGGAAATAATAATTGCATTAGCTACCTCCAAGAGACTTTGTGAGGAAAGCCTTGCTTAAAGTATTATAGGAATGAGAGCAGCTGTTCCTACCCTCTCTCACTTCCCAAATCCAATCAGTGGCCAAATTCTGTCAATTTTACCTCCATAACTTCTATGCCCTTCTTTCCACTAACAATGTTATTATCCTAATCTAAACCCGTGGCCCTTCTTTCCTAGGCTATTGGAATACCCTCCTAATTATGCTCCCTGCCTCCTATTTTGTCTCCAATATGTCCTTCCTGTAGCTCACGAAAAGATTGTTCTAATGTATAGTTCTGATCTTGTCACTTGCAGATCCAAAAATCTTCTGTGATTCTCCATTGCCTTTAAGATAACATACTAACCCCTTGTCCTGATATAACCCCGTCCCAGTACTACCTTTCTGTCCTTATTCTGCATCTGTCCTCTTGATGTATTTCTATGTTTATACCATGCTCTTTCCACATATTAAACTTATTGAAATCCTTCTCTTAATGGTTCATCTCAAGTTCCGCCACCTCACGAGGCTTTCCTCTATCTCCCACCCCACCCCCTCACCCTAACTGAAAAATGTTCCCTCCCTTATCACTTCTTTTCCCCTGGGCACTTTCTTTGAATTTCTCCCTTTGCCCCGCCATGTTCTTTTTTGTGCTTATCAGTGTATACAGCATTTTCCTCCTTGTTGACTGTAAGCTCCCAGAAGGCTACAACTATTTTATTTTTAATCTTTCTATGCCTAGCACTTAGCCTTAAACATAGCAAATACTTGTTAGATTTTTTTTTTTTTTGCATTGAACTGCTGAAATAGCTGAGGTCTTCTAATGCATTTAAAGAATGAATTAATTTACTGGAACTGAGTTTCCAAACTTTTTAGGAACATATCTATTGTATAAAGTAAGGCACAACTTTACTCTGCGTTTCTAATTTGCAACATCTCTCAGCTCTGGGAATTTTCTCTTGCTGTCCCCCATCCTTGGAATGTTCATCCTCCTCAACTATGCCTATTCACTTCACTGGCTTCCTTTAAGAACCAATTAAAATCCCATCTTTTACAATAATCCTCTTAATTCTAATGCTTTTTCTCTGTTAACTATTTTCTACTTGTTCTGTATATAGCTTGTTTGTATATATTTGTTTGCATGCATGTTGCCTTCCTCATTAGATTGTGTGCTCCTTGAGGGCAGGGACTGTGTTTTGGCTTTTTTTTTTTTTATTATTCCTAGAGCTGAGCACAGTGCCTGACATAGTAGGCACTTTAAAATATTCGTTGATTGATAATGAATAATATATGCACGAATTCTTGGCATAAATACAAATTATTTTGAATGTATTTTATTTAAAATGTATTTATTTAATTTAAATTATGTATCTTAAATGGGTCCATGTAGTATACTTTGGCCTACTTAAATCTCTTGCCTCCACACTTGACTCACCACTCTGTCTTGATGAATAGTTCTCCCAGGCAAAAAGAGCCTCAAATGAATCAAACTGTAGTAACATTATATCCAGCACTACCCCTAAATTCTGGAAAATTACTAAATCCAAAGCTATCACTTATACACACACACACACACACACACACACACACACATATGTATATATTACTTGCAGGTATACAAAATACTTTCCTCACAATTCTATAAGGTAGGAGGTACAACTTTTATTATCCCCATTACCCAGTTGAGGAAAATGAGATTGAAAGATATTAAATGACCTGCCCAAAGTTACATGACTAGCACCCAAACATACATCTTTTGATTCTAAGGTTAATTTTTGGATCCACTTTGTGTACTGCCTCGTTTCTCCCTGCCCCCCCCCCCAACAAATACAGTGGATGGGGGAAGTTATTTGTATTATAAATGAATGAATAAATAAAACATTTTTAAAGCATTTGGTATATGTGAAGTACTGTGCTAAGCACTGAAAATATAAATGGAAAAATTAGACAGTCCCTGCTCTCGAGGGGCTCACTTTCTAATGAGGGAGACAACATGTATGGAAGGTTTCAGCTGCAAGTCAGATGGAAAGGCCCGGTGAGTCCTCAAGGGGATTATAAAAAGATCCTCTGTAGACTTCTTATAGGAAGCTTCCATGGTGCACTTAAATGTGCTCTGACTTATACAAATTCAATTTAATTCAATTTATGTCCCCTGGGTATTTTAAGGAACCATATGTAAATGAAATCCACCTGTATCCTTTTGGTTTTAAGACTATCCCTCAAAGAATTAAACATTGAAGAGGAATAATCAATCTTCTCCGATTAGACCTTTGGCAAAAAGATTCAAGATTTTTAAAATGCATTTGATTTATCCTATCAATAAGAATTGTTGGTAGGTCTGCAAAAGTTAATGTTTAATCAGGGGTTGAGTCTGTTTAAGAATAGTTCCATGGCCAAAGAAAAGCTCATGGATTTATAATAGAAGGAGAATCCCTGTGGCCTAAAACATCTTCCTTCAGGACGAACAGTGTGTTGGCACATTTTGTGCTCTACCATTTCTAAACTAACAAACAAACAAACAATAAATAAACAAAATTAAACAAATAAAAAATCATTCTTTAATTTTTTAAGATTTTTCCTAAAATATTTTTCTTTTTAAAATTGAGACAATGAGAATTCTTTTATTTTACTTTCCAGGGTAACAACTCTGCTCGCTATTAACAGACTGGTAAAATGGAAAGAATGCAAGATTTGGAAACAGAGAACTTGGGTTCAAATCCAAGATTATCCACTTGCCACCTATGTGATTTTAGACAGATCATCTAGCCTTTTTTTTTCGGGGGGGGGAGGCTCAACTTCCTCTTGGGTAAAAAGGGAAATAACTAGACTAGATGACCTCAAAGGTCCTTTCTCGTTCTAACACTGTGATCCTTTGACTGTTCTGCATGACTCCCAGCATCAGCACTGTCAAAAACTCTTGGCAACAAGTAAACATACACCAAAAACCATTGATCTTTTTTCACAGGTACACAATCAAAAATTGGCACTTTTTTAGGAAAAGGTTTTGAAAATGTCCATAGCCTTGATCCAAGAGATCCCACTAATAGATGTATTACCTAATAAGGTTAAAGGCAGGCAGAAAGGTGTTATCTACACCAAAATATTCATAACACTGTTTTTGTGATGTCAAAGAATAGGAAGCAGTGTAGATGCCCATCAGTTGAGGAATATTTAAACAAATTATAGAGCATAAATGTAATGGAATATATTAGTGTGCTATAAGAAAAGACAAATATGTAGAATTCAGAGATAACCTTGGAAGACTTATATGAACAAATGCAGAGTAAAGCAAGGAAAAACCCTCAAGAAAATAGTATACACAAACCACAGTGATATTACATGGATAGTGCAAAAAAATTAAATTGAATGACATATCATTATATTGATCAGGCATGGAGGACTGTGGGTATGGAATGTTGCCTTTATTCTCAGACATTGTTGATGTGTTGGTTGGCTTATTTTACTGAATTTCTCCTTCCTTTCCTCTTGTCTTTTTATTCTTAGTTACAAGGAATGGCTAGATGGGTAGGGGAGGAGGAAGTATATTCAGGAATGAAGGTGATATAAAAGCAAAAGATCAATAAAAATAAAATTTGTTTTAAAAAGAAAAGAAAGTAGCTTTTAGAAAATTGGAAGGAGCCAGGGGAAGCCATTAAGATCTTTCCACGTAGGGAAGTTAGTGGTGGTGCCTGCTCCTGCAGCTGCTCTAAAATCAGAAACAAAACTGTCTGAAGGGAAAATAATCTAATTTGGTCTCACTGTTCTGCAAATAAGAAAAATTTTATACACAACATGATGCCTTATTTTTAAAAACATTAATTTTTACATTTTTTGAGGGAACACGCATAAGAGTTCAAAATGCATACATAGAAAATCCTGGGGAGATGGACTGTGTGTTCTGCTAATTGTGAAAGGAAATACTTCTGTGAAGGATCTAAAATGAAAATTTAGATGTTTATTCTGGTAAACACTAATAATATTATTTGTCATGTATTGTTTCCTCTTTCTCTCCCTTTCCTCTCTCTCTCTCTCTCTCTCTCTCTCTCTCTCTCTCTCCATATATACATATACATAGATACATACATAACATATGTAAATACATACATGTGGATTTATTTTGACTTCATTTGAATAGGCTTTCCTTTTAGGAATTTTAAAATTATGAATGAAGCATTTAGGTAGAGGGGACAGGACATGAACAGTCCCCAAACCCGTGATTTTGTCAGAGAACCCTCAGTATGGAAAATACCTCTTCCAATGAAGAAGTGAAACATTACTTGCCCTGTAAGCAAAGAAGAATATGAAGAATTCAGGGAAACTTAGGAGATTTGTATAAACAAGTGGAATATCTACACAAAGATTAAAACAATGTAAATATAATATTTTAAACAAGTCATGAGGGTACCATGACCATCTATATGGCAAAAGCACAGGGTCCATCACTTTATGAAAAATATGATGTAAGACCCCATTCCATGGAATGTGAACACTAGCTTATCCTGGGTAGGTTGCCATTCTCATTTACTCCAAGGGATTGGGCTTACCTCGGTTAAGTCTGAGGGTATGTGCATAAAATTGTAGCTCTCTGCTAGATGTCTTATACTACCCCAGATATGCTACTTTCCTATGGGGTATTTACATTCCATGAAATGGGGACTTCCCTCATATTTTTTATAAAGTGATACACCCTCAGGAAGACCTGAGTTCAAATCGAGCCTCAGATACTAACTAGCTATGTGGCCCTGGGCAAGTTATTTAACCTCTGTCTGCCTTAGTTTCCTCAGCTACAAAATGGAGATAATAATAGCATATACCTCCCAATTGTTTGTAGGAAGGATCAAATGAGGTAGTATTTGTAAAATGCTTAGCTTAGTGCCATGCACCTATTTGATACCTAAGAAAAGCTTGTTCCCTTCTCTTTCCCTAATAAGTTCTCTCTTTTTTTAAAGATCTTGTATTTTCCCAGGAGTATGGTATTATTATTCTTCCTTTGCTCATAGGACTTCCATATAGGGTCAGTGTCCACTCCTTCCCACCTCCTACCCCTTCAGTATCTTCAGCCAACTATGAAGCTAGCATGTGTCAACCATCTCCCTAAAGAGATCAAAACTTCTCAAATCTTGACCTGCTGTCACCATTAATCATACCAGACAAGGAGTTGGTGGCCAGATTTTATTTGTTGATAATTAGACACAGGCCATAATGACAATGCAAGGGGAGATAGGCAGGGGCAGGGGGACTGGATTGAAAAGCAAATAGCATCAAGAATACTGGCCACTGTGGCTACAGAAGGGGGTGAAGGTGTGGGGGGGTGTTAAACTCTGTCTCTTCCTTCTTAAACAGTACCAGAAACAGAGTAGAGCCAATGCAAGGGTCCCAGCACTTCAAGGTCCACTGAATCCCATCAAAATGATGGAGACAGGAACAGGGAAGCTGTGTCTAGGAATCAGATTCGGCTTGATACTACCAGTGCTATTTCCTCCTGTACGGCCAGACATGGCTAAACATTCCCTTCTGGTTTCTTCTCTGTGTGCTTAGAATAGCGCCTGGCACATATAGGTGCTTAATAAATATTGTTTGAATGATTGACTGATTGCAGAAGTCTCCAAAGTTCCAAAAGATGTCAACAAACTGGTGAATTCTGGGACAGCATCTGCTTAAGTCCCCAATCTTTCCTAAGCAGGAAGTAGAGCAGCCCCTTATGGGCCTAATCCCAATACTGATCAGCAAAAGGGCCTTGATCTGCTCAGCTTCAGAGGGCTGGTTTGCCCCTCCTTATGCAACCTGGGAAACTCCGCTCTCTGGCCTAGGAGTGTGCCACCACTCTCAGTCAAGTCCTATACATTCTACTTCTACATCTCTTGAATCCCTTTCCTGTCTTCCAGTCATTTAGTTACCTCCTCAGTTCTGGCCTCCATCAAGACTTTCCTAAAATATTGTAATGGCCTCTTAATTCATCTGCCTGCTTCTAGTCTCTCCCTTCTCAGATACATCCTGCTGCTAAAATAATCTTCCTAAGGCACAGGTATGATTGTGTGGTTAAAAATCTTCCGTGTCTCCTGTTGCTTCTAAGATGAAATAAAACTCCTCAGTTTGGCATTTAAGGTTCCAAATGAAAATAACTTGGCTCTAACCTACCATTCCAGCTTTGTTTCATATTGCTTTCCTGTCACGGCTGCTGCAGTGGTGAGCATGAGACCAGCTCAATGCTCAGTGACCCGGAGACGCATGGATGAGGCGGGAGACAACAAGATGGCAGAAGCTCCTGTTTATCGTTAGCTGGGTGTGGCCTATATAGCCCTCAAGGCACCTTGGGATCGCATGATCAGAG